>NC_041345.1:32008358-32177666 GCF_004354835.1 Perca flavescens
GTTGAGGTTCTAACCTCAACTTATCCAGTGGCTCTCACCCGCTTCTTCAAGTTGAAGCTCCCCAGCCACTACCAGACCTACAAGATTTTTCACCAGGACTTGATGATGGCCCTCAGTTCCATAAGTTCTGGCTTTGGACTTGTGTAGGTATAAATGTCATCAACTTTGCACTCAGTCACTCTTTGAAATGGAGTCACTTAAAGGCAATTCCTGCTAATTTATGCACCATTAACGTTATAAAGTTTGACTATTCTACTTCTCAGGCACCACCTTCACCTGTCAAATACTTTTGAGTTGGTTTGGTGATTGGCTTTAGCCTGTGTTTTTTTTCTAAAGTTCTTTTTAGTGATTTTCATGTTCTTAATCTAGGTGCTAGTGTTCTTTTGTGATGTCCTCTGCAGTGCAATGAGCTTGGATCATATAAAGATCATCTCTTTGAGAGCTGTGGCAGCTTTTTGGCCTCTCTAGTTCATTAAGCTCAGACTTCCATATACATTTAGTTGTAATTATTGAACAGTTTATACAGCTAGTACATGTTTAATACATTCAGATGTTGAGGTAGATACCAGTTTCTCCAATATTACTGTTGCCCTTTTACAGTAATGTTCTAAATGACCGTGTGTACACCTAACACTGTTGGTTTTGTAAAGCAAATTTGTCTAAATTTGTTATCCCTTTACAGTGATGTGTTGTAAATACAACTGTACTGCTACATTTGATAAATTTACACAAGAATTTTATGTTCCTTGAACAACATTAAAGGTGTTAAACAAGCATTTGTATGGTCTTATTCTTTATGCCCTGGTTCATGTAGCCATTTAAATTGCCTTCTCAATCAATATTGGACAAATTCCAAAATGTTTTCACCACCGTTACAGGGACAAATGTTAAATACAGGAATTTTAAAACAGTAAATCAGTTCTTTATTAACATGTCTTATTCACATAGCATGCAAAGTGCAAAAAAAGTACATTTCATACTATTAAATCAACGCTCCATGAATGTTGGGGAAAAAAAACCCAGAAAGAAGAACCTGGTGCCAACATTCCAGTACCACCTCAACGGTCCTGAACCCATGCTCCAATTGTGTTTGGGCTGTTTTGGCAGCAAGGGGACCGAAATAATATGGCAGGTTGGTTTTAATGTTTTTGCTTAAAGGTATCTACTAACTCTAATTCCAATAATCATTTGTCTGAAAAGGCTTTTTCCTATGGAATTTTCTGACTGAGCTGCAGCTGTTAAGTCCTGAAATCCTCTGCGATGGTCCACACCGCTCATGGAGGACAGTCTCTGTACCACGTTCTTTCCCAGGATGCAGTACCAAATGTGACTCAGCTTTCAGTCAGCCTAGCTAAGGACGAGGCTTGCTTTTCCAAAACATCCAATGGCCACTGTAGAGAGGAAGCTAGGGGTGGTTTGTTTTCCTTTTCAAATAAAATGCCAAGACACAAACTTATTTATAAATTCATACTAACTTACTGTATTCATTTGTAGTGTCAATTAGTATGGAGGCTCCTAGCATAAGGCACAATCAAAATATTTGAAATGTTCCAAAGTAGTTTGTAAAATTATTGGTCCAAGTCACAGGAAGCCACTGGAAAGTGCCAAGAGAGCCACATGCTCTTATTAGGGCTGTCCTCGACTAAAGAAATTCTTAGACGACTAACACTTATACGATTTTGTCGACTAATCGATTAGTTGATTTAATTGACAGAGCTGTGAGCTTTGAGAGGTGGTTAAGACTAGAAAAGCACAATATAAATGTAGTTAATTAAACATCTGTAAAACTGAGTTTCTCCACAATTAATCCTGCAAAAGCACCACTTTAAATCTTTTGTTTACCATAAATGTGCTCAGAAGTTTCTTGGAAATAAGTAATGAAAAAGCATGAATAAGCATAAAATGACTAATCGACTAAGAGGTGGCAGCCCTAGCTCTTATCTTGCCTCAATTAAGTTTGCAACGTATTGGACAGTGTTGAGGTATATATCTGCCCCGAAACAGTCAGATTGCTCCAATGGATCCATGTTGTCTCGCAGTGCCATCATTTCCAGATCCAAAAGAGACTGTCCAGTTCAGGGATATTGACCCCGAATGAGGCTCATTTGTGTAGCCACTCTCCTCCCATTGAATCTCTGGGATGGGTATTCCTGACAAAGACGTGTATAAAAATTAGGCATATTAAATGTTATTGAACAAATTTACACTTGTGCCCATATCACTACATATAACAAAAACAGGTAATCATTTCAGACCATATAGAAAAAATGAATCACTGTTAAAATGTGAAGGTAATTACATATTCAAGACCAAAAAAACCTGAGCCCTGTTTCAGAAAGCGAGTTTAGTGAAAACAGTGTTCAGCCTGAGATGAGGGGGAAACTGGGTTTTCAGTTTCAGAGAGCAAGATCAGATAAACTCTAGATCAGTAACCCTCGCAACTTACGCTGTGAACAAACGCAGTTTTCCTCATTCATAATGTCGCTATCAAAGCACATATCTGAACGCATATCGTCTTTAGAAACATTGAAATCCCGGTTAGTTTTTTTTTTTTACCAAACATGATCTTTGAGCATGACCGCTTCATGATTAATAAAGCGGTAACATGTCATCGATAACAGAGAATCTCCGGACAACGTGGATTTCTCTTCAGCACAGAATAAAATCGTTAGGCTACACTGTCCTTTATAACACTGACTATGTGGACATTAAGGCAGCTGTCAGGTTGGCAACAGTTGCACTGAAACAGCAAAAAATTAGGCCTACTGTAGTAGCCTAATCACTAAACTAATCTGTATAAAACCAATGAACGAATCTTTCTTTATGGTAGTTGCACTGATTGGAACATCTATATGGTAGTTATGTTGGATAGGCGTGAGTTTTCCATTATCTGCTGATCGTCGGTTTTACATAATTTCATTAAACACAACATGAACTCAGAGCTCAGGGATAAGCTCAGTTTGTTAAGCTTGCTTTCTGAAACAGGGCTCTGGCTATGCTCAGATTCTTGTCACTTCACTAGAGGTGCACACAAACAATCCTATTCTTGCTTGCATTTTTTGGCATTTGTCTTTTTTGATTTAGGCTCAACATTACTAAGCATTATTTACCTCAGAATCAGGATCTGCAACGGGGTTAAGGGCCTGGCCCACCTGCCACAACTGATTTGGTGTCAGGTTCTGCTCAGTCCTGATGGGATGGTTGTCCCACGCATCACTGAAGACATCTAGGCTTGCCTGAATGCGCGGTAGGAAAACTTAGTGGCAGCAGAATATGTGTAGGACATTGCTGATGTCAAGAAGGTGTTCGTCCTCAAGAGAGTGCAGGATATTGTAATACACTCCTGTAACACTCATGAACAAATCACGCCAGGCGCTCAATCCTGTATTAAAGAAAAAAAAAAAGTGGAAAATACATTTTTCATAATGTGTCCTTTAAGATCCTTTGAATAACTTAACTTTTCCCCAGCCACTGAATAAATGGCCATGTTTCAAATTGATTATTGTATACATTTTAATAGAAATCAACTGACATGGGAGTTAATACTATAAATTAAATTCTAAAAGTTTTTATTTTTTATATTTGCGATCATGGCCAGTAGATTTTTTTGGTGAGGAGATTGTCTGTTCTTACAATTGCTTATGGTAGGCATCTTAATAAATAATACCTTTAGGCTTCCAAAATTAAGTTTAACTCACCGCTGATTGTGTACGCTTTTCCCAGCAATGAAGCTGTTAATGTCAGTTCCACGAACTGAGAACATTAATTCCGCTATCCCCACATTTTCTCCTCCGTGATCTCCTCTCACCTGAAAATAAAACATGAATTTTAGATCTCATCAAGGACACAATTATGCAGAAGTGCCAACAAATAATCGTGAATCCTTTAAATTTCCTGCATTTTTGCATAATTTAGTAATACAATATGGTCTGACAGGTCTATGTACTGTATGTAGTATAATTGATCTGTAGGTGCTCACAAAGTATAATGAGAAATATAAGTAACTTCAATTGTTTCTTTCTTAAACTGGTAAATAAGCAAGATTACTGGGCCCCGTTTCAGAAAGCAGGCTTAAAAAACTGAGTGATATGTGAAACTCCAAGTTCCAGAACAGCTGATCAGAATTAGTTCAGTCAACTCTTAGTATGTTGAACCTGATGAAAACGCGTGTGTGTGGGGATAACAAAAAAAAAACATCATCACTGGAGCCCCGATACTACGATTCACCATGGCAATGGGTAAATAAAGAAAGGCAGAGCCTCCATTTTAAATCGGGTGGAGGGGAAAAAATGAATGTGTGCCAACGCGACCATGATAGGCTATTCACGTTAAAATGCAGGAGTGGAGGATCAATACGTTAACATTAGTAGTTTTAATACAGCGTTGCTCATTCATCATTTACAAGACTGGACTTTCCTTAATGAATGATAAAGAGCTGGAATTTTCCTAGAGCCCATTACATTTATTTTAAAAAGGCTAAAGGCCTGTTTATTAATTTGTAATATGAAGGGACAAAATGCAGGTGGCAATAATTGAACATAAAAATACTAATCAAACACATTAGACATAGTTTAGCCTACTCATAGACAGATTGTAAAGTAACAGTCCGCCCCAGAAGGTTAGCCTATTAATGATTTTTTTTTGCAGTGGAAGAGGTGTCTAGGTTCAAACTGACTGTAAAGTTCTATTTTAAATTGATAAAATTTTGTATTTTATGAAATGCTGTCAACACATTCAGGCCATGCAGCTAAGAATGAAAATCTCACTTTTAAATTACTTTTATTTGTTTCTGCTGCACCACTGCCAGCCTCACTCAGAAATGTCACATGTATCATATCCAACATGATAACTATGATAAGAATGTTCGAATCAGTGCATCTACAATATGAAAGATTACTGTTCATTGATTAGTTTTATAGAGATTAGTTTAACAGTGATTAGGCTGCTGCAGTAATGTAGCTCACAGTAAGCGCCTCAGTGCAACTGTTGACCTGATAGCTGCCTTAATGTCCACAGAGTCAGTGTTATAAAGAATTAGGGCAGCTTTGTTTAAAAAAAAAAAAAAAAAAAAAAAGAAATAGAAAAAGACAAAAAGGAAATATCGGACAACTGCTTCAGGCTCTGCAGGAGGAGAGAAACCCCTAAGGTTTATGTGATCTCGGTCTCTGAAACTGAAAACCCAGAGTTTCCCTCATCTCTGGCTTAACTTACTCTGAGTTTTCACTAAAGGGCTTTGGTTTGTTACTCTTTTATATTAACAAACACAAATGAACATTTTTATTTCTTAAACCAGTAGTTTTAAAAGGGAGAATTTTGAATGAATGTTCTGAATTATGTTTATTATTTAGTGTAGTTTTCCTTAAATTGTCCAATGTAGCAAACATTTCAAAATAGTTAAAAACACTCAACTTTGAAGGTCAGCTGATTTGTTTTCGATTTTTTAACTTTTTCTATATCCATTGTACAAGTTAGATTATGGAACAATTGACAATTGTTGTAGCTTTTCTGATAACTTATTTAAGAAAGAAAAAATACTGTCATGGAGGCCTATGTGTGAGGTTACAACATACTGTAGTTGATTCATGTTAGAGACAACAATTTAAAAAGTAGCCCATGTCATGTGAAAGAGTAAGACCATTGAGAATTTTGTAATGTCATCTTTAGTTAATGAGTTTATACAAGTTTCAGATGCAATTTAGCAATGCTGATTATGTCCACTTGTAGGTCCAAGCATGTGTTCAGACTATGCTACTTTTGAACCAACTGCAAAGCACTACTATATCTGCAATAATAAGTTTGAGTGTTTTTTTTTTTTTTTTTTCATCTGATGGAGCCGTTCGAGGGTAGCCTCAAATTTACGCAATAACAATAATAATTACAATTAAATAACATCACTACCTCAGAGGAAACCCATGCTCATTCACAGCTTCATTGAAGAATGCCAGGTGTGTATCAGATCGGTTGTTGTCTGCTACCTTGAGGTACATCATCTACATATACAATAACAAATAGAATAATACATCAATACTGTCAAGAATTTATTTTCCCTGTAAAATAAGTCAGCTGACAAAGTTCTGAAGGGGTAAAACAATGCTTAAATGACAGGTGGAACAGTAAGAACTATTGACTCATTCAATTTATAATGGGATCTCATGACATGAGAAATCATCAAAACAGTTAATTTTAGTTCAGTTCATAATAAAGAGTTCAGCACTGATAAAACTGCTGAATGGGACAGATGTAAACTTGACAGGAAAATTGTTAAAGGTTAAAAGTACACCCTCAAAGTTAACAGAAAAATACGTAATAGGTTCAATACGACTTTGCAAAGTCAAGTTCATGTAATTGACTTTCCTGAAACCATTCAAGTGAAAAGGCTATTAAAATCTACAGGACTTAGGAATATGCTGTGTATGCCAAGGCTAACCAGTTGTTTATTTTTACATTTGTCATGAACATCCAAGAAACCATAAGGACATTTGCTACACGTATTTGCAAAGACCGGCTAACTCTGACTTTTTCAAATTATGAATTTTTCAAATTATGAATTAGGAGGTTCCTGAGTTGGTATGGAATGACCCTAGGGGTAGGCTACACTGCTGGATGACAGAAAACCATAGAAGTCAAATATATTTGTTTCTAAGGAACACCACCTGTTTGTACAGAAAATAAACTAAAAACGTATGAGAATAAAAAAATCTTCCATGCTTAAAATGGGGTCAGTCAGTAACATTTTGCAGTTCTTTGTCCTTGAAAGGAATTCTTACCTTTCTTGAATAGCCATCTATTCCCCCAAAGATAACAAAGTTGTACCTAGATTAAAATAAATCAGACAAGTAGTAAGTCCAAAACACACTACATAACTCTTTGATCTATTACTCTGGTTGATGTGATACAATATACACAATGCCAGATACACAACTAGAAACAAAAACGAACTAAACAGATACAGATAGTGTACAGACATACCTGATGAGCTTGTGATTGGTGTCAATGTGCACCATGTACTTTGGGTAAGGAACTGTGTACGTCCTCCTCACCACACATCTCAGACGAGTCATCCTGGAAAGTACACCTACACTGTCCACGCGATGCATGGATGCATACACTCTGTCCCATTGCACTCTGTGTCCCTGTGCAAGTAGAGCACCTTTGACTACTCTGCACCCAGCATCTGGCATTGTGCTCTTAATTCCTGTGATCAATGAGTCCAATTCATCGTCACTGCAGCCACTGTATGAGGCAGATATAGATAGATTATTTTCAGCCATCCGCCTAAAAAGTGTAGCTCTCGACACACCAAGGAGTCTAGCGATGCATTTTGATGGCAGCCCAAGTTCTAGAAGATGTGTGAGGGTCTCTACTGACGTCGTCAATCGTGGACGCCCACGAAAGCCCTTCTGCAAATCCAGTGTTATAAATGTCTGCTCATTCTCCATCTCCTGTTGGATAACAGTACTTAAATTTGTAAGTGCAGACAGTAATTCTTCTCCTACATTCACTGCGTCATCCAGAGCACTTAGTAAAACTAAATTCTGATGGCAAACAAAATGTAACCCTTCCATGTCGAGAGGGCTGCCTCTCCAAGATGTGTAGCAGTCGGTCATGCAATCTCTGAAGGATTTCACGCTTCAGTGATTCCTAAAGGATAGAGAGAAATAGATATTTAAATTTTATTTACTTGCTGTCTGTAAATGTTTTCTTAGCTTTCCCTTAAATACAGAATCACAAGCTGTGAATTGAGGCCAACTTCAGCTTCCTCTTATGCCGGTTTAACATACAACGCAGCTCCGGGCCAATAATTGCACAAAAGCCCGAGCTGCTACCTCGGCTTGGGGCGACAGACCCTGTCAAACAGTCACTTAATTCATAAAAATTTCACCTTTATGGAAAGATACTAGCCTGACCCTATTAGCATGCAGACGCCGCTAAGCGTAGCTCGCTAGCTCAGCTCGCTAGCTTAGGATGATAGTTGCACAATTAAACCGGTTAACATTAACAATTAAACAACATCTCATAACAAGGAGATAACTAACTAAACACGTTAAGTTATACTTACCGCTCCCTGTCGTTGCCAGAAGCCATATTGAGGGCTCAACCAACTGACTGAACTCCACCGTGACCGCACTAGCCCGCACCACAGGCACGTAGCGCTGTGCGAACGCGTTCGTGATTGGCTTATGAGTAAACAATCCCCCACGTGGGGTGCGTTCTTGTGATTGGCTAAAATAAGGGAGCCATCTGATTGGTTGCAGATCTGTTTAAAAAAAGGCATTTGTGTGTGAGTCGAGCCACGTCAGGGGAGTCTCAAAATTCACACACAAATGCAGGGAAGTTAACAGACCGCAAGCAGTTTGTAAATCAAGATTTATTTGTGTGTGCATCAGAAATACATTTGTGAATCTTGTCCTGTGCATTTGTGAATCTTGTGTGCATTTGTAAATTTTGTTTGCATTTCTGAATTGTGTGTGCATTTATGAATTTTCTGTGCATTTATGAATTTTCTGTGCATTTTTCTGTGCATTTGCATTTGTGTATCCTGTGTGTGCATGTATGAATCCTGTGTGTGCATGTGTGAATGTAGTGTGTGCATTTATCTTTATTGAGACTCTTTTAGCTCCATAATTCTCCATTTTGGAATTATTTCAGTAAGTAGGGCTTTGGCTCCTACACTAGCTGACAGTAGTCTTGATCCAAAAAGAAATCATTTGTGAACCAATGCTGCTTCACCATTGTGAAAACTGTTTTTCCCTCAATTGTATTTCCATCATACTAATCATACTTTTTACACCTGGTTTTAACCCATGTGTCAACTTTGCAAAATTTAGGAAAGAAAAAGCTGGATAGCTTTCTGTTAGGAAGAATGAGCTCTACTGCTTGTACTGAGAGATGAGATGGCAGAGGTCCAAATCAGATAGCATCAGAAACACCTACAACAGAGAAGCCCACACTGCTAGAGTCTCTGGAAGAAGAACTGTTAACCTAAAAAAAAAATGAAATCGGGGTTAGTGAGAGGTGTGTCAGAGAGGTCAGGTCATGGTATTCAGACCACATTTAGCTCTGCAACACCATTGTTTCTCTCTGTCAACTGGTGTGTGGAGAAGAAAATCAGGGTTAAGAACAGTGCATCTGTTAGAGTGACATTTTGCAATCTAACAGAGTAGTAATATCTAAGGTACCTGGCCACAGAGAGTTTTATTCTGTTCCCACAAAATGTGTGATACAGAATGTGGAACAGGGCGTATTTAATGCTTCGAGTGGCAGAATCAAGTTTAGCAGAGAAATTTGCAACCGGACAGAGTTTTGTCATCGTGGTGTTGCAGCAGCACAGAGCCACGCAGCTCTTGTGCTTATCATCGGTCTGTATGAACTGTTTTTAGGGATCTGGCAGTCCCAGCGTCAGGGAAGCCAGTTTCATATTCACAAACGCTTCATTAGCTTCGGCAGCAACAAGTCTTACAGTGACCTCAGGAACGTGTACAGACATTTTTACGTGACAGGCTCAAGTAAAAAAATCCTAATCATTAACACTAAACTGAAAAAGCTGCTATTCTGTTCATTTTACATGAAAACAGCACTGTACCAAAAAACTCTCTCGAGGAAGGAAAAAGCAGATGCAGCCTTGAGAGATGTAGAAAAAAACACAAGCTGGGCACTTTAAAAAACTATATTGGTTGTCAGTCAAGCTACAAATCAGATGTGAGGTTGTCAAACTGTCATTATATCTCTAAAGAACCATTTTGAGCATTTCTTAATCAGGCCCTGTAGTAACATGAGCTGTGTAGTGCAGGTTGTCAGGTTTCATGCAGTCAGAGGCAGGGCTGATTACAGACACCGCCTCAATGAGGTCATTTTAGCCACACTGTGATTAACAAATGTGGTTTTGTTAGATGTATCATTAAAAGAAATTCTCAATCCATCAGGTGTTGAGGTTAAGCCAATGTTAAAAGTGCACATTAAATCACTACCTAAGCAAAATAAGTGGACATAAAGCAGACCCCAAAAAAAGTTTCCCATGTATATGAGAAAGGAACAGAAAATTGTTCTTTTACTGTTTAACCTGTATTCCCAATTGACCAAATAGAATGACCACTGCACTTCAGTGTCAAATCTTTAGCTCTAATAATCAAGTTATGTGAGTGGAACCCTTTTAACTTTACCCTCAGTAGTAGGCCTTTTCTTGTAGGTTTCAGAAGATAACATACTATAATGGTTTAACTGATTAGATTCTTTTTCAGAACTTTCTAACCTATCAATTGTCCCTAATAGCAAAAACAAAAAAACAGTGTATCAGTGCCAAGCATTTCTTCATTGCATGAAGCAAGTGTGTGTGTGTTTTTTAGCACTACCTTCCTTATCAGCTTTTGGACTCAGTCAAACAGAGGGACAAGTGTTGTTCTTTGTCTGAGGTGTTTTTTGCTTTTTCTTCGGGCAATTACATACCCAATGTCCAGAGTCCTTGCAGTACAAACACTGGTCTCGGTTGTAGGGCTCATTATTTTGCCCACGGTACCCGCCTCGGCACCTTCCGGCTCGACCACGTCCTTCGTGGGAGCGGCCTTTTTCGGGTCCGCGCTCCATATGTTGCCCACCAGCCTGTTGTAACATACAGACAAAACGCTTCAAACATGGTTTTCTCACGTACTCGTTGGTCTTTCCACCCGATGCAGGTGTGACTGATGTTGTCGGTCCTGTCCGATAGTTGAGTCCGTGTCCTCTTCGTCCCTCCATTTCTCCAACTTGTCTTCCTGAACTGATGAGGAGGTTATTGGTGTATGTGTTTTTGCAATCTTTCCCTGAATCATACCTTTAGATTCTTTTATCCATAAGCAAAAACACTCCTTATTTTTCTCCACTTGTTCTAAATCACTCGTCTTAATTTTGTCTCTTTCTCAGTTTTTTTTCTCTTCCTCTAATTCCTGTCTTAACAGTTTGAGTTTGTACGTGCTAAAAGACCCATTTTCAGGAAACCCGTAAGTTTTAGACCAATATGGCAGACACCCCAGGCTTTTTGAGCCGTATTTTGGCACCATGTCATCCACCACGGTTCCCGTAGGGACGTGTGAGCCGGATCTCCCCGACCCGTTACCCATCCTACTGGGAAGAAGTACTTCTATCCTACTTACAATCGTCACTGTAAGGCCTGGTTTCTATCTTATCTCGGAAAAACCAAACACAAAAAAACCTAACAGTTTCTGAAAAACCGTTTATTAGATTTACTTCAAAACCTAATTAGATTTGTCCCCCGAAAATCTATAAAGCAAGTCACACCCGTGTGTGGATCAGTTTTATGGTGCAAAAATACTGCTGGAGTTCTCACAATAAGGCCTATGTATTTACACAAACATAAAAGACTAGGCCTACCCAAAATTAATACAAACAACCCCAAAATGTTTATCCTATTTTAGTATCCAACGTCAGTATTTGTTTCTGGAAGTTTACTACAGCCAATTCAAATTACTCTTAATTCAATTTAGAGTGTGATCTTACCCTGCTGCGTGGAATTGCTTCCGTCTTAATAGATCCCTGTTGGGTCAGTAGAGCCCTCCGTGGTTTCTGATCCTCTCTCTCTGAATGCTTTTTGGGCGAGGTAGAGGCGAAGATCGTTGGATCTCAGATCGCGAGTCCTCAGTAAACCACGGAGTCTCTTTTATCTGACTCCCGCACATGATTTCCCATCTCATCGCCATTTGTTATGGAAGTTTCCTTTGCAGCAGGGGGGGAAATTTCAGAGTTTAGTAAATTGAAACAAACAAGACAGACTGAGACTAAAACCAAGTTGGGTTTTTGTATTTTATTAAAAAAGATATATTTGCAAATAGGATCAACATGATTTCACAAAAGGCCACAGCCCAGTGTGGAGTCAGTTTCTCCAATGAGTGAACAGAACACCAGGCTTATATACATCTTCAGAGTGACAACACACACGCACTTAGATTATTATGACGCTACAATTTTGACAGGCAATCTGATACACGTGAAGACAATCAGATGAATACAAGAGACATCTTGGAGTCATCTCACCTCCTCCTCCCTGTATGACTTTCACCCCCCCAGTTACATCTTAACTGGCATGAGAAAACATGAGATAGTTTTAGGGTGACCTTGTACCTTTATCGGTTCAGGCTCACATAATGTTCCAGACTGGATGTCTCACAAAGTTAGAATCAAAATCTACATGTGGAAAATGAGATAAACTCTTTCAGCATTTGTGAGAGCAGTAAAGTAGAAATAAAACATAAAAATATAAGGAATTGTGCTTAAATGTAATTTTGCCATTACAGCGGTTTATTATAAAGAATCATCTCTCCAAGATAACTGAAGATAATTTCTGTTTAAGTGTTTCTACTTTCTTTGCTTGAACAATTTTTAATTTTTATTGCAATCGGGTTAAATCTTTAGGAGGATGCCTGCAAATGTACAGAACATAAAAAAGCAGCATAAAGGTAATATTATTAAACTACTAAAACCAGAAAAGGACTAGAACACAGGGGCAGATTGTTCGGGACAGGAAGTCGAGCACAGAAACAAAATAAAACGGCGGATCATATATCGCTGCGCTACACCTTGAAAACATCATAATGGGCGGAGACGGGCCTGAAGTCAAGTTTGTGGTTCTGTTTATAGAAACTACATCCTGTTATATCGCGCGATCATACGTGAAGTCGCACGGGAGCCAACATGCAGCGGAGCCGATCCGCAGCCGCTCCACAGTTGGTGGGTCAGAGTGGCATGTCAAACAAGTTCTGATCTCCTGGAGGGACTGTTTGAAAGCATTTACTGTGGCAGAGAAATTGCAATTGGCAAATTTCCCATTAAAATACATTCATTGTCCAAAACATTGCCTTGCAAACGCGGTTCCCATCCCCATTGGGCTTGGACCCCTAAAAATGGTATAGAATGAAAATCAAAAAAATACACCTTCCTTTCTTGCCCAAAAAACAATCCTACTAAGGTCTGGTTCATGAGATTCTTGATTTTTTCAGTAACTAAACTACAACCAAACATTTCAGTTTCAGTTACTGCAGGTTCCTAAATAAAATTGATGGTGAAGGCTTCCCTCCTGTGGCCAGTAGTGGACTGTAACTAAGTACATTTCCTCCAGAACTGTACTTCAGTCCAAATGTTGATGTACTTGTACTTTACTTGAGTCTTTTCTTTTCATGCCACTTTCTACTTCTACTGCGCTACATTTCAGAGAGAAATATTGGACTTTTTACTCCACTACATTCATCTGTTACAGCTTTAGTTACTAGTTACTTTACACATTAAGATTTCTGCACACAGAACACATGTAGTTTATAAAATCTGATGTTTGATTATAAAGTAAACAGTAAATATAATGGCTACAAGTCCAGCTGAGATGATTAGACCACTAAACACACAACTGGTTGGATCCTTTACATCAAGTGGTTCTCAACCTTTTCTGTGCTATCGCATTATCCAGGTCCCTAACCACCCCCCATCAAATAAGGGGTAAGCTAATTGCCCTGAATATTAATGATTATGCCCTAATATTAGGCCTATTATTGTTGTCAAAATCAAAAAATCCTATCATTGAATGACAAAGAACATTTATTAGTTTCCCAGGTATCAAAAAGCCATGTGAATAGAAATAATATTTACAGATGTTTAAAAAAATGCAACCATTTGACATTCAATTTAAATTGGGTAACAACCAATCAGAAGGACTACATATGTAACATTCAAACTTTAATTAGGTATTACAAACATTAACAGTAACCAATCAGAAACAGCTAGCAATGCAACATTCAAACTAAATTTTTCATTCAAATCTAAATCTATAATCAAATTCTTCCAACGGAAAACAAGCTGGCACTTATCAAGGGGTAAAAGCAGGATTTACTTCTGAATGGAAATAAGTTTATAACCTTTGAAAGTTAGCGAGATCCCTGCTTTGATTATTTTTGCAGAGAAGTCTTACTCAGCAATGATTTGAAGGACTGTCAAATTGATGACTGAAACCATAATTTGAATTACACTACTGAATAACCGAGAAATGCAGGGAAACGTATTTTGTCTCCACCAAGGTGACATAAACAAGCGCACCCAGTGAAAAGAGATAATAAAGAACACATGACAGGACTTCACATGATAACATTCACAACTTGGATAAATTTTTTCATCCTTACGGACTAAAGGAATATAAATAATTGAGGAATCGACAACTATTCAGACTTAATGAGGCTTCAAATCAGTCTCATGTTTACTATGCTGGTTGTTAAATCTGAAAAAAATTATACTCTGCGTTTCTGCAAAATTAACTGAACCACCTAAATATGTAGACTCTAACTATTATAACGAGGTGCAGTGTGCATATGTTGACAAAGGTTTAAACATACAGTATAATAATAAGCTATACAGCTAAAGTAGGCACCGGGTGGGGGTAGACTCACCTGCAGCCACACCAGGCCGGTGACAGGCGATTTATTCGGACGCGGCTTTATAATTTGAAGTTTTTTTATGCTTAGAAGAGTATATGTGTGCTCCGCCTGTCTTGCAAGTAAATAGCAGAAGAAAAAAAAAGTTTGGAGAAACGCAACCCCACATCTCGCTGTGTTTTGTGGAGGTGTGAGAATCCAGTACAGTAAACAGTTACATCCCTGCCTCTATCGCTTCCACAAGAACGTTTTAATACGTCAAACACAAGCTCTGAACTGTGTGTGGAGTTTGTGAAAGAGCTAAATGTTTGCCCAACAACAAAGCGCAGTCGATATCTCGCACTCGTCTCTTTTCTTTCTCTCTTTCTCGGTGAAATGAAGCTGCCTTCAGGTGCAAACAATCTGACGCTAAAACTGTTAATGTGAAATATAAAGGCAAGGCAAGGCAAGGCAGCTTTATTTTTATAGCACATTTCAGCAACAGGGCAATTCAAAGTGCTTTACATAAAACATTAAAGAGCAGTTAGAAAACAATTAAAAAACAATAATAAACAAATTAAAAACATTAAAAGACAAGAATAAAATTGATAGTGCAGTATAAGAATAAAAGTTACAGTGCAGTATAAGAAATTAAAGTTAATAAAATAGATTATTTAAAGAAAAGCAACATCAAAAAGATAGGTCTTTAGCTTAGATTTAAAAGAACTGAGAGTTGCAGCGGACCTACAGGTTTCTGATATGTGGAGCATAAAAACACTACTATAAAGTCTACTTGTGCTACATTGGGGGGGGTTAAAGAACACAACAGGACGTCGCACCACCCTGCAGCGTTTGCTTTTAAAAAAAAAATCTGAATCCAGCTTCACGCTGAAGTACGGAGCCCATTGAAGATGATGCTCTGACGTCCCGTTTCCACTGCGCCAGACAATGCTGACAGAAGCACAGAAGACAAGAAGAGTCAGAGGTTGGAACTGGCAGGGTTTAATATTGCAGGCCAGTGTTTGCAAGTAGTTTAAAATGTAAACATGTATTGTTATTGTGAATCTTTGGTTTGGCCTTCACAAAAACGCCCCCCTTTGACTACTTTACACTTTCTACAATGGGAGGAGAGTCCTTTGCTTTTAATACTTTAACTACTTTTTCCTGATACAAACTTTTACTGAAGTAACATATTTAATGCAGGACTTTAACTCTGTGGTGTTAGTATTTTTACTCAGTGCTCGAAGTGGGCCGGTACTCACCGGTACGCAGTACCGGCACTTCTACATTTTACTCTTAAGCGTACCTGCACTTTTTCTTGCGTACCGCTACTTCTCGCATGTAGCCGGTACTCTACCACTGACAGAGAAAGCGTCAGTGTCAGACAGATTGGCCCTAACGTTACATAAACTACACTACCCAGAGGACACTACGTGACTTACCTCAGTTCGGAAAAAGCTGTCTGATGCCTGCGGCCGGACCGTAACAGATTTTTCACTGCTGAAAAGCTAGAAATTAAAAATAAGCGTATTGAGTTTGTAAGTCATTATGTTAGCCGCCTGGCTTCAGAAAGGTAGGCTACTAAAAGAAGGTGTGTGC
Organism: Perca flavescens; assembly: GCF_004354835.1. Lineage (NCBI taxonomy): Eukaryota > Metazoa > Chordata > Actinopteri > Perciformes > Percidae > Perca > Perca flavescens. The sequence continues at coordinate 32,024,339 of NC_041345.1, forward strand.
TAGAGCCAGACACGTCAACAAAGGGACAAGTCCAACCAGAAACATCAGGTAGGAGCTTCAAGCTAACGTTAACATTGATGTGAGCAGAACAGCTAGCGTTAATGAGGAGTCTGCAGCTACCAACCTTAACGTTACCTTAGTTAATGACACCGACGTCAACGATAACGTGAGGAATGAAACGCATGGAATACTTCTTCCACCCTTGCATGTGTCACAATGCAATCTTTCAAACAAAGTCCAGACTGGGACATGCTTATAATTTGCTGGTTTTTGGCGCCACCTGCTGGCCACTGATCTCCATGCAGCCGCTGTTTATCCTGCACATAGAGTTTCTCTTTCCATTGTCCGCAGTGAATCCTTTCCACAGTTGTGCACACTCAAAATATTTTATTGTAGGGCTGTCAATCGATTAAAAAAATTTAATCGAATTAATTACATACTCTGTGATTAATTAATCGAAATGAATCGCATACATAATTAACGGTGCCTGAACGGATACTTTTTAAGAAAGTAAAAAAAGAAAAGAAAAAAGAAGGGTACTAAACAACAGTCGGTGACATTAAAGAAAGGCTTGTTTATTGCTAAGGCCATATGGTCAAAATTAAATGATTAGATAATAATCTATAACAATAACAATAACTTATTTCACTAGTAAATTGCTGTTGAACGACAAAAACAACCACCAGATGGGAAAAGGACATTTACAATAACTTCAAATGCACCACGAGGCTGTAGTTTACCAGTTTCATTAAACGCACCGTCTGTGTTGTTTTTCCGACGGCAGCTGCAGATTGTTAGCCTAGAAATCTAGACGCACTAGGGTGACCAGATTTCCCGGAGCTAAAACCGGGACACTTTGCACGTGACCGCACACGTTTTTTAACGTGAACATGTGCCAGCCCAGGTCAGACAGACACAGACAGTTACTTCATTATTTTGATCCTAGGCTCCTCATCTAATAATAACAGTGTTTTTTCCTGTAAAATTAACAAAATTGCAGCAACAGTCTTTTTCAGTTTTAGTGTGAGATTTATGTTGAGATTTTTTTCTAAAAAAGATTCTTTGAAATGTTATTTATTCCAATAACACCAAAAGAATTTAAATTATTTATTGAAAATTTTGAGCATAACCACTTTATTTCCTGCATTCTGGTGAATTTTTATGCACCTTTTTCTACCTTTTTCTGACATAATGTATACTGCAACCTGCAAATATCTGTAGCCTAGACATCATTTACCTGTCCCTCCTGTTTGGCGTCTTTTGCTGAGGAAGTAACCTCCTTAAATGTGCATATGACAATTATTCACCTCAATGATACATTAATTCATTCATTAATTTATAATAATATTTCAGATGTGTTTGAGCAAGATTACTGCTCATGTCCAAAACGTTGTGCACATTCAAAATACAGTATATCTGCGCTCTCTGTGATTTGGAGGAGACGATGAGTCGTGACATTTTGAGAAAAATAAAGTTAGGTTAGTTGGCTATTACAAGAATAAAGTCACTATATTTCAGAAACTAATCTATACCTGCACCATATAGTCTGCTGTGCATTACGTGATTGCTCTCTGCAGATCTCAGACCTTCTGACGGACACAGAGCCCCGTTTGGGTCTCTGGTCTCTGAATGAGACAAAGAGTTTAGCTGGAGAAGTAACTGAACGCTGCTACACATCGGAGGTGGAAAACGCAAACTACAGAAATACACGGAGTACAAACGCAACATATCTACCGCAGCATGATCACAGCTATAAAACTGTAGATTGGAAAAGTCACGTCACAGGAACCTCAAACTAAATCAGTAGTATTGCGCTACTAAACTTTGTGTTGATGGCATCAATGTATTACACTGATTTGGCTACGATTCCTCCCAAAACTTCCCCCGGATTGATTTGGCTTTCCTCACGTAGGGACGGTTGCTAGGTGATAGCAACAAATACAGCATGGTCGGACCCCGCACGTAGCTGCCCGTTCTATTCGCCTCGGAAAAATAAACTGGATAAAGTTACATTCGGGGATGAAGACCCGGCAAAATCGTCTGACTCCGCTCCTGGTGTAAACCAGGACATTTTAGCGTCCCGACAGGCTTTTGTCGGGACTCGGGACAAACAATTGAAAATCGGGACTGTCCCGGTCAAACCGGGACGTCTGCTCACCCTAAGTCGCACCCTAGTGGCAGCTGGCTGGTCAGGCTAGCAGATTGTTACATACCGGTGTTGAATCCTCTACAGTAAAACACAGTCAAACTTTACACCGTTTAGCGTTAGCTGTCAGCATTTTAACAGTGTTTAATCCAGCAGTGCAGCGGTGTTTGTGTTGCCTGTATCGTCCGTCTCAGAGCATCAGAGAGAAGAGCAGACATATCAGGGGCACCAGATTTCGGTAGCCAGGGTTGGCAGGAAGAAGTAACAAGTAGCTAAATGTTCCAATCAGTGATCCAGGCAGCACGTTCTCGTCTCCCTCCTTCATTTTACACTCGAATGGTGGCTAGAACGGCTCCGGGTCAAACATCAATATGGAATGGATTAATCTGCGTTATTTTTTTTAATGCGTTATTTTTTCTCAGATTAATTAATCGAAATTAACGCATTATTTTGACAGCCCTATTTTATTGCATTAGAATTGTGACATTTCAACTAATATTTATCTTTAGTCACTACACCATGCACTAACCTCCATCCTGGACTATACATCTACCCATTGCACACAGTGCTTAAAAACAGCTGTTTTGTATAGATTTGTTTCTGTTTCTGGATTTATTGTTTATTCATATTATGTTTTGTGTGTGTGTGTGTGTGTGTGTGTGTGTGTGTGTGTGTGTGTGTGTGTGTGTGTGTGTGTGTGTGTGTGTGTGTGTGTGTGTGTGTGTGTGTGTGTGTGTGTGTGTGTGCCGATTACCATTTTTTTCTCTGGTCTTTAAGAGGAAGCCGCTGCACATACTGTTTGCGTTTGTGACAAATTCACTTTTGAATTGTTGAATATAATAGCGTCTATCATGATGTTTTTAGATGTAATAGGCTGACTGATTTGTCACAGCAGTTTCTCAAACATACTAAAGATCACTAAAGGGTTTTAAACTGATGGAAAGTGAGTTGGTGCTGACCGCCCTCCTGTGGCACAAGTGAGAAACTGCAGCTCCATGTCTTCACCACATCCTGTTCTGTAAACCACTATCTTACTACTGTCAAGTCTTTTCTAACTGTCAGACTTTGTGCAGATTCCTCGCTTGAAAGGGATTCGAGTTATGAACTGGATTTCACTGAACAACCAAACTTTTGGCAGATTCTGCAGTTTAATTTGACCGTTTCCTTTTGCATCAGCCATTAGTTTGAAGGCATTAGGATATTAGTATCTTTTTAGGTCTGAAGATGTTAAGTTCTCTATGTTTAGCTGTTTAGTCCAGACATGAAAATCACTCACCTTTCGGCAAAATTTGCTGTTTTGAAAACCAAAATAGGTGACCTGAGCTAATATCAACATGGACAAATCATAAATGTACTAATTCGCTTTTTTGATGATGACCTGGCCAAAGTAGTAAAGTTTAGTTTTCACAATGATTCATTGTAGGATTATGATATGATTGCAATATGTAAATCCACATTGACTCTTTATTTAAGATATGGTTTGGAAAAAGTAAAAATGTATCCAAAACATTTTAGTTTTTAAAAATTATGACTTTTATTATTGTGTAATGTCAGAAGGACTTTAACTGTTTTGCCAGTCAAATTAACTTTAATGTGCATACTGAAATATTACACTGTTGGTTGGCAAAAAATGCATCTCAAAATGCATCAGATTGATGCTTTAAAATATGAAATATTTAAAATTTTCTTCCGGGGGAGCAGGTAATATCCTTCAAACCTTTTTCACCCCTGACCCGTTTTCATGCCTCTCTTAGTCTCTAGATGAAATGAGACAAAAACTACTATTCTCACTCCCATCTTGGTCAGGTATCTTTGGCGTTTGTTATTGATGCAAAAAGTCTCCTTTAGCGTCATATTTAGATGCCTTTGGTTGGGACTCTTGGCGTCACTTTTTGACACTCTGGGTTTGGACGTATGTTTAAACCTCTGAAGTCTAAGAGCATTTTTACATATCTTTTTAAATTCTCCTTTTAAGGGTATTTGTGTTTCACGTGTGGTTCATATCAAAATGTTCAAAAAAACACTCCGCTTTCTGTAAAAAGAGGCCCAAATTTGTTCCGAAACAATGGCTGTGTCTCAAACCACCTACTTGCACACTTCAAACACTTTAAAAGTATATAGTGTCTATAACGCAAAAAGTCAGTGCACTGAAAGTACCTGGATGACCCCCTAAAAACAGTCAAAAAGTTCAGTGTGGAACGATGGACCCTACGGGCGCCATCTTGACTACAAAGCGGCAGGGGAGGGACCAGGGACGTCGGCAAGTTGAATCCAGGCTACTGTATGCAAATGAGGAGCGGTCGGCTCGGCGCCTCTCAAAATCTGACGAAAATCTATTTAACTGACCTTTGTCCATCAAAAAAACAGACAGATTCAGCAACTGTATGGCCTATTCTCGCTTAAAATGTTTTCAGCATGACGTCTCGTGAACTATTTTCGTAAAATTGTATCTTAATCGTATTCAGAACAAGCCGCCATTATGGTCCGTTTTGAAATTCGGGAGAAGCCATACCCATGGGATCGTAAGTGTAAGTGGTCAGTGCACTGAAGTATGCAGAATGAGACACAGCCAATGTGTATGGAGACAATTTGGCCCTAAAGCTGAAAAGTTGACATTCTCTTTTTAAAATTGCTTGAAATTAATTTACAAATGTAGCATAACATATGAATAAAATAGTAAATGTCTAAAATTAAAAAAAATGTATATCGCTTTATTAATACAAGTGCTGTCAAACATCGCTTGGACTCCAGCGTCATGCTGGACAAGAACGAGGCGGGGTTACAAAATGTCAGCTACTGATGTCTCTCTACATACTACTCTCTACTGCTGTCTCTCTACATACTACTCTCTACTGCTGTCTCTCTACATACTACTCCCTACTGTTGTCTCTCTACATACTACTCTCTACTGTTGTCTCTCTACATACTACTCTCTACTGTTGTCTCTCTACATACTACTCTCAACTGTTGTCTCTCTACATACTACTCTCTACTGTTGTCTCTCTACATACTACTCTCTACTGTTGTCTCTCTACATACTACTCTCAACTGTTGTCTCTCTACATACGACTCTCTACTGTTGTCTCTCTACATACTACTCCCTACTGCTGTCTCTCTACATACTACTCTCTACTGTTGTCTCTCTACATACTACTCTCTACTGTTGTCTCTCTACATACTACTCTCTACTGTTGTCTCTCTACATGAAACAGCATAGAAGCATGAAACCTGTTTGACTTAATGTTACCTCTGTGAGGGCCTCCTCTCTCGCTGATTGGCTGTCAGCGCCGCTGGGGAAATGTCTGCACATGCTGCAGAAAAGCTTTATTTACTCTGTATTCCATCCAAGAAAACTGTCCATACCACTTTGAAGAGAAGCCATTGTTGTTGCGGTAACTTTTAACAGTGCATTGCTTAACACATCCATGGTACATTGTCTAAACAGCCAGCTAGCTAACGTTAGCTGCTCAAGGCAGCCCGGAGAGTCTGCCTGTTGTTACCATAGCAACCACTAAGGTGGTTCTAAGGCTTCCTAATTGTTTGATCCTTATTCTGTGGTTTAAACAGTTTCGTTTTAATCAGAAGAGAAGACACATTAAACACACCCACAACTAGTTTTTATTATTATTTTTTATTATATATTTATTTGATTGGGACAGTGCATGTTAATAAACAAACATGGAATACATGCATGTAAACATGCCGGATTGTAGCCAAGAGCTAATTTCCATCCGTAGTCCCACGGACTAAGATCATACAGGTCACAAAACATATCATAATAAAATTTACATTACAATTTACTACAGTAAGTACGTCGTGCAAAACATTACATAATAAATAATACATTTTACATTACAATTTACTACACTAAGTACATCGTTTATCAATAAATTAACAAAAGCCCTATAAACAATATTCACATAAGACTTAAAAATTCATTCAACTTCAAAAACCCATTTACACATTACAAAGTAAAGAAATTCAGAAAAGGATACAACATACCCACTAATGTGTACAGCGTTGGTTTTCCCATAGCCAATTTTTCAACTGAGCTTTAAATGAGCTATATGTAGGGCATTCTCTCAATGTTAGAGGAAGACTATTCCACAGGTTCCCACCTCGGACAGACAGAACCATCTGACCAAAGGTGGTACGCCTGTGGGGTATTATGAGGTCTCCTCTAGTAAAGGCTCGAGTGGTCCTCTGCAAATTTTCTTTAGATTTAATAAAATCATTCAATGGTGGAGGTGCAAGGGAGTGTAGAACCTTGTATATCAAACAGGCCATTTTCAAATTGATCATATTTCGAAAATCCAATAGTCTATGTTTTTTTATAACATGACAATAGTGGTAGGATAGCGTTTTTTTATCAAGTGTTTTTAATGCCTTTTTATAGAGACTTTCCATGGTTGCAAGTGTTGTGGGGCAAGCAAGAGACCAGGTAGTCAAGCAATAGTCAAAATAAGAAATAATCATTGAATAAAAATATGTTTTAGCAACATCCATTGTTAAATAATTTCGAATATGTCGGAAATTTTGAAGATTAAATTTGACTACCTGTGCTACTTTTTTTACATGACTTTTGAAACAAAGTGTTGGATCAAGGACTACCCCAAGGTATTTAAATTCTGAGACCACGTCAAGTTCCACTCCATTCATAAAGACATTGGATCTGGTTACTTCGACCTGGCGTTTTGAGAAATACATGCACACAGTTTTTCTGGTGTTCAACGTGAGGCATGAATCCTTGAGCCAGTCCTGCACATAGAATAGGGCATCTGTGAGATCAGCAGCTGCTTGTTGGATATTTTTCGCTTGAGTGTAAATCACTGCGTCATCCGCATACATCTGCGAGAAGACGTTTGGACATGAATTTGGTAGGTTATTGATAAAAAGTGAGAACAGAATTGGCCCAAGGATAGATCCCTGCACCAACTCCAGAATCTAAAATCAGAGATTTGACACCATCTACTACCACGTACTGTTTCCTGTGAGACAGATAGGATTTAAACCATACAAGTGCTTGATCAGAGATGTTAAACTGAGTCAACCTGGATAATAAAATCTGATGGTTTACAGAGTCAAAGGCTTTCTTCAAATCTAAGAAGACAACCCCGACACAGAAACTCTTGTCAAGCAAACCTTTTATATTTTCTGTTAACACACACAGGGCACTATCTGTGGAGTGATGGGTCCGAAAACCAAATTGTAATGGATGTAATGAAGGTTGGACATTTTCCAGATGGGCCGTCAACAGTCTCACTACCCACTTCTCCGCTATTTTTGATATAACGGGAAGTATGCTGATAGGTCTATAATTGGACATTTCAATTTTAGCACCTGATTTAAATATTGGTGTCACTGCAGCCACGTTCCAATCTGCAGGGACTATAGAATGGTTAAAGGACATATTAAGAAGATGGGTAATTGGACGTACAAGAGGGTCCTTGTACTCTTTCAAAAAGTGTGTATTAAGGCCAAATGCATCAAGGGCTTTTGAAGTTTTCATACCGGTAATAATTTTTGTTACTTCATAATATGAAATTTCAGTGATTTCGAATACAGACTGATGTGGATCAGTAACATTGTCAGAACACAGAGATGAAGCTAAATGCTGCGTAATCTCTTTCACAGAATTTATAAAGAAACTGTTAAAATTAGTGGCTCTGGAAAGGGGATCTTTAATAATCAAGTCATTAATTTGCAGCTCCATTTCCTTATTGTTTTTGTTTAATTGTCGGCCAAGCAGTTTATTTAGATTTTGCCATACTAATTTTCCATTGCCGTTTGCGTTCTCTATTACTATAATGAAAAAGTTGGCTTTGGCCCATCTCAGACTCTGTGTTACCTTGTTTCGCATATGAGTAAACCTCTGACGGTCTGTTGTTAGACCTGATTTCACAAATTGCTTTAATAGCAGGTCTCTAGCTGACATCAAATTTTTACATTCTTTATTCAGCCATGGCAAATGGCACCTATTTTTACGTTCATATCTCCCTCTATTTGAATGGATTGAGATAACGTCCTTCACAGATTTAATAAGTTTACTACTACAAAATTCCGGATTGTCACCAGAAAGGATTGTATCCCAGTCCAGTGATGAAAGGGCTGTTGTCACATTTTGTCGTTGTCCATTGTATGCTTTAGTGTTTTCCTATCTTTCTTACAGTCCCAGTTCACATTGAAGTCTCCAGTTACAATTTCATTGGGCTTGTTGTGTGTTGTGTGATGTTTAAGTAATACCTGCAGTTGTTCATAGAAGTCAACTTTGGCTGATGGAGGACGGTAAAGGCAAACCAAAGTAAAAGTCATCTCTGCAGAAAGGGAAATTTTTACTGAAACATTTTCAATTTTGATCTCACTTGGCACACTTAGTTGTGAACACTCCAAATTATTATTCACATACAGCAATACACCCCCACCTCTTCCTTTACCTCTGTCCCTTCTAAACACATTGAAGTCAGATAATACAACACCAGCTTCAGGAGATGATTCTTTAAGCCAAGTTTCTGATAGGCCTAATATATCAATATTTGAATTCCTGAGGATATGGTCTAGTTGTTCACGTTTAGGGAGCATACTGCGTATGTTAAGGTGAGCACAAAGAAGCCCTTTTGGCTTAATTTTATTGACCCATATTAATTTAGCCTGGTTTAATGTATTAAAAATATTTGTCTCCCGATATCTTCTCATCACAACATTTTTTGTCTTTTTAATAACTTCTGGTAACGGGCCGGCAGGTTGCACGATTACATTAGAGTCTAACGGGCCGGCTGGTTGCACGGTTACATTAGAGTCTAACGGGCCGGCTGGTTGCACGGTTACATTAGAGTCTAACGGGCCGGCTGGTTGCACGGTTACATTAGAGTCTAACGGGCCGGCAGGTTGCACGGTTACATTAGAGTCTAACGGGCCGGCTGGTTGCACGGTTACATTAGAGTCTAACGGGCCGGCTGGTTGCACGGTTACATTAGAGTCTAACGGGCCGGCTGGTTGCACGGTTACATTAGAGTCTAACGGGCCGGCTGGTTGCACGGTTACATTAGAAAAAAACGTATTGTTAGGCAGATTATAAAATGTTTTTTTCTCAGACATGTCATGTCCTTTTGTCGACGAGCCCGTTGATGAAAAAGCTGTATTAATTCACAGAGAGTTTACGTCGGGAGATGATATTGAGTCCCGACTAAATGTAGCCTATTTAAATTTTCACCTTTTTTCACAGTCCATCCGATATGTTGATACCTTATCCGTCCTCATATCACTATCATCCACCGTCGTGGACATGCTTTAACATCCCAGCAGATTCTTTGTGTCGCATTAAGTTTTTTTACGAACGGCAGTTTTCTTTATTGGTGTGTATACGGATCATACCGTAATAGTAAAGCCAGTGTATGTGAGCCGTCAGAAAAATGGCTCGCTCTGAAACGGTTTTTATGTTTTTTGTAGTGTTCCCATGACACAAACCAGTGAGAGCCATTAAAAAGAAACAAATGATTATACATTAGTTCTGTTAATGACCATGGTGCTGCAGCATCACAATGGGATTAGTAGTATCTTACTTTTTCACCCGCAGGATTGAACCCCGATATGAAATTCCAGTTTTCACTGGTAATATCATAAGTTAACTGTGATTAAATATGAAATTAATACACTGTTAATGCTTACGCATTGACTCGAGCAGCAATTTTCTCCCACACCAATTCTCTCTCTTTTCCAGCAGCAGCCGCTGTCTTGCTTTTTTAACGAAATGCATGTTCAAACTCGCTATAATATAACTTAAATGTCCGACTAACAGTAAAGCATCATTTCAATTGTGGGTAGAAATAAATTATCCAAAATACAACTGAAATTGATGTGATGTGTCACACTTTAACATCATTTGCAATTCAGTAATAAACCTTGGCAAATGGTTATAGACAACTACGTTGACGGTGCAAATATTACATTAACATTGATTCAGTAGAAGGGCCGAAACTGGTCTACGATGGCTACAGGGCCCCCTAATGGACGACCTTCGTAGAATGTGTGGGAGACCCCCAGAGGGTCATGGCAAAATAAGATCTAAAGTTTTATGTTGGTAGCATTTATTTTGTTATTTTGTTTGAGATATATCAAAGTAGATGTTTTCATAGTTACCTACACAAATTTGTTTGTGCGTAATTTGCGCAAATGTTGTCGAATAAAAATTATATAAAATCAAAGGATGTTTTTTTTTAAAAACTAAGCTTTGTGCAATGTGTAGGGGGGTTAGCTAAGTTCATCACAAGTGGTTTGAAATGAATAGGTCAAAAGGTCAGTCCACATAATAGATTTATGGCATTTTTTTACATTAACAAATATTTAAAAAATTAAAGGATAGGATTTTTGAAAAAATAAGCTTTGTGCAATGTGTAAGGGGGTCAGCTGAGTTCATCACAAGTGGTTTGAAATGAATAGGTCAAAAGGTCAGTTCACATAATAGATTTATGGCATTTTTTTACATTTAAAAAATATTTAAAAAATTAAAGGATGTTTTTTTGAAAATAGAAGCTTTGTGCAATGTGTAGGGGGTTAGCTGAGTTCATCACAAGTGGTTTGACATGAATAGGTGGAAAGGGCAAGCTGCATAATAGATGTTTCGAATGTGTTAAATAGCCAACGTCCAATATAAAACCAACTTTACCACGGTCACTCAGCTGTGTTGTGTGATGGCATTGTTGTATCTTCAGTCAATCACGTGTCACAATTACTATTGTGCTTTCTGCTTGGGTGATTTTTAGCAGTGAATATTATATTGCCATAGTCTTGAGCCAAACAATGCTTTGGTATGATTTAATTCATTGTAACATTGTCTTGTGATTGTCTTTATTATTATTTTTTATTCAATATAAAAATTCCCAACTCTTTGTTGGCAGGCTAAACCAATTCATTAATAAACACAACATACTAAATGACAGTAAATACGGATTCAGATCAAACAGATCTACATCTTTAGCAGTTATTGAGCTAATTGAAGAAATTACAAATGCCTTAGACCAAAAAAAATATGCAGCTGCGATATTTATTGATCTCAAGAAATCATTCGATACAATAAATAATGACAGATTAATCAGTAAACTTGAATGGTATGGTATCAAGGGGGTTGTTTTGAACTGGCTGAGAAGCTATCTACATAACAGACAGCAGTTTGTGAAGTTGGGTGAAAACATGTTATCTTCTTTGGATATTACGTGCGGTGTCCTCCAGGGGTCAGTGTTAGGGCCAATTCTTTTTATTCTTGACATAAATGACTTATGTAAAACATCAGAATTACTTAAATTTGTCTTATTTGCATATGACAGAACTATTTTTGTATTGGTGAGGATTTGCTGCAGCTTCTGGAGTTAATCACATCTGAAATGAGCAAATTAAAAAGATGGTTTGACAGTAATAAATTATCATTAAATTTGAGCAAAACCAAAATCACGTTGTTTGGAAATTGTAAGTCAAATAATCAAGTGTATGTTAAAATAGTGTGGCTATTGAAAGAGTACATGTAAATAAGGTTCGGGGGAACACCTATAAAAGCACACTGCAACCACTGATCACACTACAAAAAAGAGCCATAAGAACAGTTCATAAAGCAGGATATTATGATCACACCAACCTGTGTTGGTGTTTTTACATTCCAGAGCTTTAAAGTTCATTGATCTAGTCGAATTTCAAGTTGCACAAATCATGTATGAAGCAAAAAAACAGACTACTAACAACTAACTAACTACTCTCTACTGTGAAATGTTTGTTGCGTTTATAAATGAATGTTTTGACATATGTACAGGGGTAAATGTCAGTAAATCTGAGTAAAATACAGACTTCTGTTATCCCGCCTGATGCGCCGCACGATGCCCAGACATGGGAGGTAGTTTCTAAATCCCATGACGTCCTCTGGTAATGCAAGTCTCTGTGTGAATAGGGCTGTATTGAAACTGGAACCCCTAAACTCCTGGGGTCTCATTTATAAAACTGTCCGTAGGATCCTTACTAAAACTATACGCCCAAAAGCCCAAAATGGTGGACGCCCCAAAAAAAGTCAGATTTATAAAACCGTGTGTATGCACACCTGTAAGCAATGTTCCCTTCATAAATGAGAGATTACCTACAAGTGTGTATACGTGGATCAGCCTCTTATTCCGCCCTGTACACAGCCATTTTTAAACATAGTCAATGCAAAGCACTTCATGAATGCTGATCAGTGTATGAATGACACTGGCAGTTGTTACACCAAATCATGAATCAAAATGTGCGTACGCAAGGGTCAGAATTTGCATGGAGGACCACACATTCTCCTGTCAAGTTTGTTTTTTATAAATCACAACCTTTGCGTGGGAAGTGGCGTACACACATTTTCAGTACCGTTTTCTGCGTACGCTACGTTTATAAATGAGATCCCTGGTTTCTTATCAGAGGGCATGTGTCAGACAATTCCACGAAAGAAAGAAGTGACTCAACACCTTACTGTCTGTCAGCGGGTTTCTTCCTGGTAGTTAAGCACACAACAAGCTAATACACTGCAAAAAAAGCTAAATCTTACCAAGTACATTTGTCTAATTTCTAGTCAAAATGTCTTACACAAACGACTTGTTTTTAGATGATGCATCTTAAATATCTTGTTAAGCGAGAGTCTTGAAAACGTCTTGATTTTGAGTCATATCTCAGACTAAACAAGCTTTTTTTTATAACATCTTAAAGGTTTTAAGCTGCTGTGGTATTTGTAAAAGATGGATCACCTTGAGTGAAGATCATATCTTATTTTAAGACATCGTACCAAGTGAATTTTCACTTGCTTAATTGACATATTGTTCTACTTATTACAAGCAAGAAACACCTTGTTTTCAGTATTTTTATTAACTTCTTTCTTTAGTGGCCTGCATTCCAGTGTATTAGCTTCTCCCATGAGTCAGTGTGATGACATTAGCTCAGATAGCAAACGTTCCTGAATTGTGTAACTCGCGTCAGCTCCTAGCGTGTTCAAGTAAGTTCAGAGATCCTCCCAGGACTCGAGGCGTGTCAGGAACTCTTGGCAGCGCCAACGTGCCCATGAGCCAACCACATGCTTCTTTCATTGTTGTTGCTTGGTCGCAAACATTTTTATGAATTGAAAACATGAAACTTACTTTGTGTCATGTTTAAAAACTCACTTTTGTTTAATAGGATCATACTTTTGCTTTTGATATTAAAAGTCTGTTAAATCACTATCTAGCCCATGGCCCACTGATGAAAGCCCTTTGCATTTGCAATATTACAATGTTTGTGACATTTTTGTCCCTTTTTGCATCCTGTAACAGTCAACGAGAACACAAAAAAATGGTCGGGATACCTCATTGTCACTCCTGCCATCTAAAGAGAGACAGAAACTTTCTGATGGTTCTGTTTCTGTAAGTCCCATAACATACACTACCGGTCAAACGTTTGGGGTCATTTAGAAATTTCCATTCCACTCCATTATAGACAGAATGCCAGCTAAGATCAGTTGCATTGATTTTTTAACCAGGGCAGCAGTTTTCCGATTACATTATGTGCTTACATAATTGCAAAATGGTTCTCCAATATTTTCTCAGTTAGCCTTTAAAATGATGTCAGATTAGTAAACAGAATGGGCCTTTGGAACATTGGATGAATGGTTGCTGATAATGGGCAATGTAGACTTAGACTTAGACTTAGACTTAGACTTCTCTTTATTGATCCCTTTGGGATGACGCCCGCAAGGAAATTAGATTTCCAGCAGCAGATTTTAGCATCTTACAAAACACTCTTTAAATAGAAAAAAGATAGAAAAAATACAGTATAAGAATAACAATAAAACTTTTAGCTAAATATTTTTACAAAAATAAACAAACAGTAAAACAACAATAAACTACAGATAAATAAAGATAGATATATAGGTATTATATGGTATTGTGTTATTATACAGTTAATAAATAAATGACATTTAGCATAAATTAGCAGTTAAGAGCAGTTAGAGTGTCCAGGTATGTATGTGAGTAGATTATTAATAATTTATTGCAGTGTTCTGTTCTGTCCTCTTTAACCTATGTGGTGGAAGTTGTCCTTGAAGCAGCAGCGTTAGTGGTAGTGATATTCATGATGAAATCAAAACGAATAACGAAAAGAATTAAACCAAAGTTTGGTCTTTGAGTATTTATTTACATTTGCAAATGGAGAAAACACAGTTTCAAAGGTACACGCAGCCCAACTGAAAATGTCTTTCTAACCTAAAGTCTAAACATCCAAACATCATATAGTGAAGAAACTCCGTTAAGCCACCCCTCTAAATGTATCTTTTAGTATGGCCATAGTTGAAAAGAGGACATCATTAACAGTCACACCATTGTCTCACCTTCCCCTCTGCTCCTGTTCTTTTCATTAGCCTAAACAACAGTTTATCTCAGGAGGCAGAAGGAGACTCGGTTTGTGGCCTTCTCCACTTCGTCTGCTAAAAAGTCAACAATGTGAGAAGGTTCAAACTAGTAAAACTAAATAACTCTACTGGGCTATAGTTCACGGTTGCCAACTATTTCACTTGGAGCCTTTTGAATCTACACATGAAGAAGCTAAATCTTGTGGCGTTATAAAACAATCATTAAACCAATGGTTAATATCATTAAACAAATGGTTAAAATAAAATTTGCCACCACACCTATTTCCTCCTCCCTCCGAGTGAGGAGTTGTAGAGTATGATGGCATGAGGGACAAAGGAGTTCTTGAGTCTGTTGGTCCTCCACTTGGGAAGGAGCAGCCTTCCACTGAACAGGCTCCTCTGGTTGCTGATGACGGTGTGCAGGGGGGGGTGGCTGGCATTGTCAGTAATGTCCAGCAGTTTGTCCAGTGTCCTCCTCTCTGCCACTGTCACCAGTGAGTCCAGCTTCATGCCGACCACAGAGCCGGCCCGCCTGATCAGTTTATCCAGCCTGGAGGTTTCTTTCTTCGATATACTGCCCCCCCAGCACACCACAGTGTAGAAGAGGATGCTGGTAACCACAGATTGGTAAAACATCAACAGCAGTTTGCTGCAGATGTTGAAAGACCGCAGTCTCCTCAGGAAGTACAACCTGCTCTGTGTTTTTCTGTACAGGTGGCTGGTGTGTGTTGTCCAGTCCAGTTTATTATCCATCCACAGCCCGAGGTATTTGTAGGATTGCACAGTCTCCACCTCAGCTCCCTCTAGCTGGATTGGTTGCAGTCTTGGTCTGGACCTCCCAAAGTCAATGACCAGCTCCTTCGTCTTAGAGGTGTTGAGCTGTAGGCAGTTAGTGTGACACCAGAGAGCAAAATCCCCCACCAGACTCCGATACTCCTCCTCTCTGTCACCCCTGATACACCCGACGATGGCTGTGTCATCTGCGTACTTCTGTATGTGGCACAGCTCCGAGTTGTAACAGAAGTCCGAGGTGTACAGGGTGAAGAGAAGAGGAGCCAGCACTGTGCCCTGGGGGGCTCCAGTGCTGCTGACCATAGTGTCAGACGTGGTGTCCTTCAGCCTGACGTACTCTGGCCTGTCAGTGAGGTAATCCTAGATCCAGTTTACCAGATAGGGGTCCACTCCCATCCTGGGGCTGGATGGTATTGAAGGCACTGGAGAAGTCCAAGAAAAGGATCCTCACTGTGCTGCTTCCCTTATTCAGATGGGAGTGGACTCGGTGTAGCATGTAGAGGATGGCATCCTCCACACCAACATTTGGCTGATACGCAAACTGCAGCCGGTCCTGGGCGTGTTGTACCTGGGGTCTGAGGAGGCTGAGGAAGAGTCGCTCCAGCGTCTTCATCCAACCCGTTCTCATTCCGAACTCGTAAAATAAGTACGTTTGGGCAGTCTCCTTCAGCGTCTGATGCGACGAAAAAGGCACCCTTCGGTGTATTTGTGTAACGTACTGGGGAGAGCCACAGTTGAATGAGCTTTAGCGAGAGGTACGTATGTAAGGGAAAATTGCTGCGTAAGGAGGATGGTTGGGATGGCGGATAGGTAAAACATCAGACTTTCACTCAGGAGACTCGGGTTCGCGCCCAGCGTGTGGCGTTGTGTTTCCCGGCTTTTGAGGCGTCCTTCCCCATTGTTTTTACCTCCGCGATTCCGTTTCACCCGCGGCCGATTCCCGGCTTTTGAGGCTTCCTTTCCCCGTTGTTTTTACCTCCGCGATTCCGTTTCACCCGCGGCCGTTTCCCCTTGCAATAGTGGCGACCAAGCACGTTTACATGAGACGCTAAAGGAGACTTTTAACGTCAATAAGAACGAAAAAGGCTCCTGACCGAACGTCCTTATTTTACGAGTTGGGTGTTGCTTCATAGGTGTGAAGTGAGTGCCACCGGACGGAAGTCGTTCAGCTCGCTGGGCCTGTTCTTCATGGGAACCGGAACGATGCAGGATGTCTTCCAGAGGGTGGGCACTCTCCCTAGCTGTAGGCTAAGGTTGAAGATCTGTTGTAGTGGTTCAGCCAGTTCTCAATTGTCCCCTCTGTAGCTCTGGTCTTTGTGTTGTGACCTGTGATGGTCCTCACACCTTCCCAGACCTCCCTCATGTTGTTCTCCCTCAGCTTCTGCTCCACCTTTCTCCTGTAGCTGTCCTTAGCTTCCTCACACAGTGTTTCACCTCCTGCTGTGCTGCCTTCATGGCCTCCCTGTCCCTGCTCCTGAAGGCAGCCTTCTTCTTGTTGAGGACAGCCTTGACTACCCGCGTTACCCATGGCTTGTTATTAGGGTAACAACGGACAGTCTTGATGGGGGAGACCACGTCTGCGCAGAAGTTCAGGTAGTCCGTCAGACAATGTGTCATCCCCTCTATGTCCTCACCATGCGGGTTGAGCAGCACATCCCAGACTGTGGTGTTGTAACAGTCTCTCATGGCACTTTCCATATCAGGGGACCACCTCCTGATGGTGTGAGTTGTCACCGGCTGTTTTTGGACCAGGGGAGTGTACAGTGGCTGTAGGTGAACCAGGTTGTGATCAGACTTCCCCAGTGGGGGGAGGGGAGTCGCTCTGTATGCATCCCTCACATTAGCATACAGGAGATCAATTGTCCTGTTGCTTCTCGTAGGACAGTCTACAACCTGGTGAAAAACAGCCAAAGTAGAATCTAAAGTTGCATGATTAAAGTCCCCAGAAATGATCATAAAAGCCTCCGGGTGCTGTGTCTGGATCCTTGCTGTGACGGAGTGAATCTTCTCACAGGCAGTGGCTGCGTCCGCTCTCGGAGGGATGTAAACACAGACGGCAATTACGTGACTGAACTCCCTCGGCAGATATTATGGCCGCAGGCTAACAGCTAACAGCTTGAGGTCCTGGCAACATGAGGCTGTCTTTACGGAGATATGTCCTGGGTTACACCAGCGGTTGTTTACATACATGATGAGTCCCCCACCTTTGCTTTTTCCGCTCGCTTTTGTGTCTCTGTCGGCTCTCACGGCAGTGAATCCCAGCAGGTCCACGTTAGCATCCGGTACAAGGTGGTTTAGCCATGTCTCCGTAAAGATGAACAAGCTGCTCTCACGGTAGAGCCGCTGGTTGTTCAGCGCCGACAACTCGTCGATCTTGTTCGGCAGCGAGTTCACATTCCCCATGATTACGGATGGAATCAATGGCTTGTAGCACCTCCGATTCTCCGCTAGGTTGTTCTTCAGCTTAGCCCCAGCCTTGCAGCCCCTGGGTCTCTTCCTCAGCTCCGCCGGGATAGGGTGCTGTATCCCGGCTCGTCCATTTGTGCGCAGAGCCAGCAATTCCTCTCTTGAGTAAGTGAGAAAGCTAGCTCTTGGTTGCATTTTAAAGTTTGAAATATCCATAGGATATATATGAAACACACAATCTCTTCGCAAGAAGAGTAAAAAAAGTAGAAAGAAAGAGGATAAATTAAGTTAAAAGAGCTAAAATCTGGAGAGCTACTGGAGAGGCAGCCGTCTCCTACAGCGCCCGGAAGTAGATATTGCATTAAAGATCAGCCACCCATTCAGCTGGTATTCTGTCCTTAATGGAGTGGAATGGCAATTTCTAAGTGACCCAAAACTTTTGACTGGTAGTGTAGGTAGAAACTCTCTGATGTTTCTGTTTCTATAAGTCCCATAACATAGGTAGAAACTGTCTGATGGTTCTGTTTCTATAAGACCCATAACATAGGTAGAAACTTTCTGATGTTTCTGGTTCTATAAGTCCCATAACATAGGAAGACACTGTCTGATGTTTCTGGTTCTATAAGTCCCATAACATAGGTAGAAATGCTGATATTTGTGTTTCTATAAGTCCCATAACATAGGTAGAAACTGTCTGATGTTTCTGTTTCTATAAGTCCCATAACATAGGTAGAAACTGTTTGATGGTTCTGTTTCTATAAGTCCCATAACATAGGTAGAAACTGTCAGATGGTTCTGTTTCTGTAAGTCCCATAACATAGGTAGAAACTGTCTGATGGTTCTGTTTCTATAATTCCCATAACATAGGTAGAAACTGTCTGATGGTTTTGTTTCTATAAGTCCCATAACATAGGTAGAAACTGTCTGATGGTTCTGTTTCTATAATTCCCATAACATAGGTAGAAACTGTTTGATGGTTCTGTTTCTATAATTCCCATAACATAGGTAGATACTGTCCGATGTTTCTGTTTCTATAAGTCCCAGAACATAGGTAGAAACTGTCTGATGGTTCTGTTTCTATAAGTCCCATTACATAGGTAGAAACTGTCTGATGTTTTTGTTTCTATAAGTCCCATAACATAGGCAGAAACCCTCTGATGTTTCTGTTTCTATAAGTCCCATAACATAGGCAGAAACTCTCTGATGTTTCTGTTTCTATAAGTCCCATAACATAGGTAGAAACTGTCTGATATTTCTGTTTCTATAAGTCCCATAACATAGGTAGAAACTGTCTGATGGTTCTGTTTCTATAAGACCCATAACATAGGTAGAAACTGTCTGTTTGTGTTATTATAAGTCCCATAACATAGGTAGAAATGCTGATGTTTCTGTTTCTATAAGTGTCATAACATAGGTAGAAACTGTCTGATGGTTCTGTTTCTATAATTCCCATAACATAGGTAGAAACTGTCTGATGTTTCTGTTTCTACAAGTCCCATAACATAGGTAGAAACTGTCTGATGGTTCTGTTTCTGTAAGTCCCATAACATAGGTAGAAACTGTCTGATGGTTCTGTTTCTATAAGTCCCATAACATAGGTAGAAACTGTCAGATGGTTCTGTTTCTGTAAGTCCCATAACATAGGTAGAAACTGTCTGATGGTTCTGTTTCTATAATTCCCATAACATAGGTAGAAACTGTCTGATGGTTCTGTTTCTATAAGTCCCATAACATAGGTAGAAACTGTCTGATGGTTCTGGTTCTATAATTCCCATAAGTAGAAACTGTCTGATGGTTCTGTTTCTGTAAGTCCCATAACATAGGTAGAAACTGTCTGATGGTTCTGTTTCTATAATTCCCATAACATAGGTAGAAACTGTTTGATGGTTCTGTTTCTATAATTCCCATAACATAGGTAGAAACTGTCTGATGGTTCTGTTTCTATAAGTCCCATAACATAGGTAGAAACTGTCTGATGGTTCTGTTTCTGTAAGTCCCATAACATAGGTAGAAACTGTCTGATGGTTCTGTTTCTATAATTCCCATAACATAGGTAGAAACTGTCTGATGGTTCTGTTTCTGTAAGTCCCATAACATAGGTAGAAACTGTCTGATGGTTCTGTTTCTATAATTCCCATAACATAGGTAGAAACTGTCTGATGGTTCTGTTTCTATAAGTCCCATAACATAGGTAGAAACTGTCTGATGGTTCTGTTTCTGTAAGTCCCATAACATAGGTAGAAACTGTCTGATGGTTCTGTTTCTATAATTCCCATAACATAGGTAGAAACTGTCTGATGGTTCTGTTTCTGTAAGTCCCATAACATAGGTAGAAACGGTCTGATGGTTCTGTTTCTATAAGTCCCATAACATAGGTAGAAACTGTCTGATGGTTCTGTTTCTATAAGTCCCATAACATAGGTAGAAACTGTTTGATGGTTCTGTTTCTATAAGTCCCATAGCATAGGTAGAAACTGTCTGATGGTTCTGTTTCTATAAGTCCCATAACATAGGTAGAAACTGTCTGATGGTTCTGTTTCTGTAAGTCCCATAACATAGGTAGAAACTGTCTGATGGTTCTGTTTCTATAATTCCCATAACATAGGTAGAAACTGTCTGATGGTTCTGTTTCTATAAGTCCCATAACATAGGTAGAAACTGTCTGATGGTTCTGTTTCTGTAAGTCCCATAACATAGGTAGAAACTGTCTGATGGTTCTGTTTCTATAATTCCCATAACATAGGTAGAAACTGTCTGATGGTTCTGTTTCTGTAAGTCCCATAACATAGGTAGAAACGGTCTGATGGTTCTGTTTCTATAAGTCCCATAACATAGGTAGAAACTGTCTGATGGTTCTGTTTCTATAAGTCCCATAACATAGGTAGAAACTGTTTGATGGTTCTGTTTCTATAAGTCCCATAGCATAGGTAGAAACTGTCTGATGGTTCTGTTTCTATAATTCCCATAGCATAGGTAGAAACTGTCTGATGGTTCTGTTTCTATAATTCCCATAACATAGGTAGAAACTGTTTGATGGTTCTGTTTCTATAATTCCCATAGCATAGGTAGATACTGTCTAGGTAGGGCTCTATTGACTGAGGGGGAAGTTATTTTAAAAACCCTCAAAGATTCGGGGCTTTGGAGAAAACATTCAGGGCTGGAGAACCAGATGCTACACCCCTGTTCTGGATGTTAACATTATCCCCTGTGAAAATCTAAAACCTCCAACTCTGTGGGGGTATTTTTATGCCTTCATACCAAACCTAGTTACTTACTCCCTTTCATTAGTTTATACAGTTTGTTCTCTTCTGTCACACCGCTGGAGAAGATCCAACAGCCCGAGGGTTAGAAACTCGCTGACAGAAAGTTTGAGGTCTGAAAAGCTTTGTGTCAGTGATTGTAAATCACGTCAGTGATGTTACACCTATTTGTTCAGATTATTATGAACCAAGGTCACACCACAACTTTTTTTATTGTTACAATAAAACAGATTTTGAGTTTGTCAAACTCTTTAAAAGCCTTGTTAAAGGAACATTATGTAAGACGCCCCTACAGTTTCAGAGTGTAATCCAGTTACACTCTGCTGGCAGACACATGCAGTTTAACTTTTTAAACACATTTTTATAATTTTAATGATCTCAAAGGTTAAGTCTCTACATAGTCTGGATCAATGGAAGTACATTTCCAGGACAAAGTTTTGACAATCACCTTCCTCTCTCTGTGTGTTACCGTTCTCAAACTCTGTTCTCTTCAGGAAACAAAAAACTTCGAGATAGCAAGCTACACGCTGAAAATGTCAAGTTTTTAAGAAAATCATGCACCAAGGCAGCTGCTTGTTTCTTTCAGGGAATGATGAACACATGCTAACACATGCTACCATGCTAAAATGCTAGCACATGCTACCATGCTAAAATGCTAACACATGCTACCATGCTAAAATGCCGACACATGCTACCATGCTAAAATGCCAGCACATGCTACCGTGCTAAAATGCCAACATATGCCAACATACTGTATGCCAACATAGGCCAACATATACCAACATACTGTATGCTAACATAGGCCAACATAGGCAAACACATGGCAACATATTGTATGCCAACATATTTGAGCCCTGCACGGGCCAAAAGCCCTAACACGGCCCTGGCCCGTGGTGTTCAAGACCTACCCGACCCCAGCCCGACAACGCCTGCAATTTTTTCAGCCCGAACCCGGCCCGACCCTAGACCAACATCAATCACTTTAAGCTCTCTCTGACGCGCGCTCTTTGACGCGCTCTCTCTCTCTTTGACGCGCGTTCTCTGATGCGCTCTGTCTCTGCTACACACGCAAACACACACACGTCACACCTTCTCCATAAACAACATGAAATCAAGGAGAGGGCCAACTTTTCCTGCTAAAGATTCCCCACCGTGGTACAGATTCCCCACCGTGGTCAGAAAACACAGAGGAGACACTTTGTTTCTGTCACTATGACTCTAGAGTCGCTACTCGCTCCGATCGCTGGCACTCTCTCACTTCTCACTCTACCACACACTCCCCACATACACACACATGCGGCTCGACGCACACACCAGCGCACAAGTATAAACATCAGGCCACTTACAGTACATAGGCTACGGCAAGAGCTCTGCATGGAGCCTCCGCACAACTGTAAAACGGCCTTAAGAAGCTAAAATAAGCCTGAGTCCGACCCAAGCCCGATCTGTAAAAAAAAAAAAAAACCCTGAGCCCGGCCCGAATGGGCTTAGCCTGTCAGGTCCTGTCTGGTCCTGTCGGGCCCCGACGGGCTTGCAGGGCTCTACAACATATGCCAACACATGCCAACATATGCCAACATACTGTATGCCAACATACACCAACATATGCCAACATACTGTATGCCAACATACACCAACATATGCCAACATATGCCAACATACTGTATGCAAACACATGCCAACACATGCCAACATACTGTATGCAAACATCCTGAATGCCAACATATGCCAACATACTGTACGCCAACATATGCCAACATATTGTATGCCAACATATGACAACACATGACAACATATACCAACATGCTGTATGCCAACATATTCCAACATTCTGTATGCCAACATGTGCCTACATACTGTATGCCAACATATGCCTACATACTGTATAACAACATATGCCTAGATACTATATGCCATCATATGCCAAAATACTGTATTCCAACACATGCCAACATACTGTATGCCAACATACTGTGTGCCAACATATGCCAACCCATGCCAACATATGCCAACATACTGAATACCAACACATGCCAACTTACTGAATGCTAAAATATGCTAACACATGACAACATACTGTGGGCCCACAGATGTCAACATACTGTATGCCAACATATGCCTACATACTGTGTGCCAACATATGCCTACATACTGTATGCCAACATATGCCTACATACTGTATGCCAACATATGCCAACACATGAGAAAATACTGTGTGCTATCACATACCAACATACTGTATGCAGACATATGCCAACAAACTGAATGCCAACATACTGTATGCCAACATACTGTATGCCAATATACTGTGTGCCAACATATGCCAACCCATGCCAACATACCGAATGCCAACACATGCTAACATATTGATTGCTAACATACTGAATGCTAACATATGCTAACACATGACAATATATTGTGTGCCCACAGAAGACGACATACTGTGTGCTAACTTTTTCACATTTAACAAGCTGACATCACACAAGTTTCACTGTTTTTACATGAAAAGAATGACTCAAACTGATTAATAGATTATCTAAATAGTTGGAGATTACTTAAATAGTTGACAACTAATCCATTAATCTTTGCAGCTCTGGTTTTTAGTCCTCTAGAATCTAGAAAGTACTCAGCACCAGCTTTCCTATTTTATTCCCAAAGATAATTATTTCAGTCTCATCTTGGGTGAACCTCCCACAAATTGCAATACATGTTTATTACATCACATATTTAGTTAGAGAACGTTTTAAGACAAAAGATTCATTTTTATCGCCAAAGAGTTATTTCAGTCATAAAAATCTTATCGATGAAGCACGGCAGCTCTATTATCGTTGTGCTCGTAGCGAAACTCTCCTGCAGTTTAACTTCTGTTGTTTATTATTACAGTGATGAAGCACTCTTTGTCAGTTTGGTTGTCAAAGTGTCACGCTTCCTTTATTAGAAGTTTAGAGACTTTCTATGAACCGGATAGACCATTGTGTTGGCAGGCGATCTGATTTCAAGTTTGCTTGAAGACTAGTTGGTCCAGAAGAGGAGGATTACAGGCGACGCGCTGAGTGACAGCTCAGCTCCGTGCCACACGGCCGTCATTGTGTCACGACTGCAGGAGGTCAGGTTCAGGGTGGAGAGACTCATTGCCAAGTAACCTCTACAGTCAGTCTATGACAAAAATGTCAAAAAAGCAACAGGTACGTTGAAAAAGATGAAAAGAAGGTAAAAAACAAAAACAAAAAATGTCTAAAAAGGAACATTGTCTGTTTTTTTATTGCCTTTTTCAAAAGCAACAAAAGCTTTGAAAAAAAGTCGACACAAATGTTGAAAAAAAAAAAAAGCCAACATACTGTATGCCAACATATGCCAACATACTGTATGCCAACATATGCCAACATACTGTGTACCAACATATGCCAACATACTGTATGCCAACATATGCCAACATACTGTATGCCAACATATGCCAACATACTGTGTACCAACATATGCCAACATACTGTATGCCAACATATGCCAACATACTGTGTACCAAAATATGCCAACATACTGTATGCCAACATATGCCAACCCATGCCAACATACTGTGTGCCAACATATGCCAACATAACGTGTGCAAACATATGCCAGTGTATTGTAGGCCAACACATGCCAACCCATGCCAACATATGCCAACATACTGCATGCCAACTTATGCCAACATACTATATGCCAATATATGGCAACATACTGTATGCCAACATATACCAACATACTGTATGCCAACATACTGAATGCCAAACATGTGCCAACACATGCTAACTCTGCCCCTCCTTAGAACCTCTTCAACACACATTAGTCACATACTTAGTTACTTAACTTACACACAATAATGTTTTCATATACTTACATGGACATTTTCTTTGACATACAGTACAGGCCAAAGGTTTGGACACACCTTCTCATTCAATGCGTTTCCTTTTTATTTTCAGAACTATTTACATTGTAGATTCTCACTGAAGGCATCAAAACTATTAATGAATCAGCCAGGTCTCACGGCAGGTCGTTATATAGTTACGTTATTTTAATCTATTAAGTTGTGGACAAGTTACGTAAAAGCCTTTTTTTTTGTGTGCCGATTACGAAATAGAAAGCAATGCATTTTAATGGGAAGCATATTTTGTGATCCAAGAACGCTGACGGTAGCGAGTAATATTGATAATGCCAAAGTCCGCATAGGGAGGTTGGTCGGGGTGGTGGATGGGTCAGAAAACACAGGACTTTCACCCCGGCCCCCGGGGATCGCGTCCTGCGAGTGGCAGCCCGTCCCGTTGTTTTGGCTGGCGTGTGGCGCTTCATTTCCCCGTCCCCCAGAGCAGGTTCAAAAAGCGTCACCTGTACACGTTCAAAAGTCGTTGCATATACACGAAAAAAACGTCGAAATAAGTCGTTGCATATACACGAAAAAAACGTCAAAATCGTAACCTGTACACAAATTTATTAATCAAAATAACGTGACCATTACACGATGTGGCGTGAGACCGGGTTGGAATGAACACATATGGAATTATGTACTTAACAAAAAAGTGTGAAATAACTGAAAACATGTCTTATATTTTAGATTCTTCAAAGTAGCCACCCTTTGCTTTTTTATTAATAAGGGAAATAATCCCACTAATTAACCCTGACAAGGCACACCTGTGAAGGTAAAACCATTTCATGTGACTACCTCATGAAGCTCATTGAGAGAACACCAAGGGTTTGCAGAGTTATCAAAAAAAGCAAAGGGTGGCTACTTTGAAGAATCTAAAATATAAGACATGTTTTCAGTTATTTCACACTTTTTTGTTAAGTACATAATTCCATATGTGTTCATTCATAGTTTTGATGGCTTCAGTGAGAATCTACAATGTAAATAGTCATGAAAATAAAGAAACACATTGAATGAGAAGTTGTGTCCAAACTTTTGGCCTGTACTGTACTTCACAGCTTTTTTGATCAAACTGCTTAATGTGGTTTTCAAATGGCATATGAAAAGGGCTGCAACTACTGATTAGTTGTATTGGTCTAAAAACATTTCAGAAAATGGTGCAACATGTGGATCAGTGTTTCCCAAAGCCCAAATATGATGTCCCCAAATGTCTTGTTTTGTCCACAACTCAAAGATATTCAGTTTACTGTCACAGAGGAGCGAAGAAACTAGAACATATTCACATTTAACAAGCTGACATCACACAAGTTTCACCGTTTCTACATAAAAAATGACTCAAACTGATTAATAGATTATCTAAATAGTTGGAGATTACTTAAATAGTTGACAACTAATCCAATCTTTGCAGCTGTGGTTTTTAGTCCTCTAGAATCAAAGTAATCACTGAGCGCCAGCCTTCCTATTTTATTCCTTAAGAGAATTATTTCAGTCTCATCTTGGGTGAACCTCCCACAAATTGCAACAAATGTTTATTACATCACATATTTAGTTAGAGAATGCTTAAGTTTTATGACAAAAGATAATTTTGTATTGCCAAAGAGTTATTTTAGTCATAAAAATCTTATTGATGAAGCTCTGCAGCTCTATTGTTATTATCCTTGTACTCGTTATGCAACACATAGCGAAACTCTCCTGCAGTTTAACTTCTGTCGTTTATTAAAGTAATATTCTCTGTCAACTTTGTTTCACATATTAGAAGTTTAGAGAGTTTCTATGAACCGGATAGACCATTGTGTCGGCAGGCGATCTGAGTTCAAGTTTGCTCGAAGACCAGTTCGGCTCCGCGTGCTACTCGATACACACCTTACATACTGGGAACACATTTCTAACTTAACAAAAAAGCTGAATCAGAAACTTTAGGTGTATAACAAGATTAGATCATATATTTACTTTTCTGTTTCGGAAACCTACCTACATGGAATTGTGTTTTCAACAATGTCCTACTGTCTTCCAATTTGGTCTCTTACCACTAAGAAAATGACTGAACCAATAGCACGACTAGTATATAATCAAGCTCTCAAGAGCCACAGTAATCTTCCAAAGTGGTCTCACCACTGCATTGCACTCAAACGTTCAAACGTTCTGACTTACCAGAACTACAGTACATAAACAGCCACGCTATTAGGTTTTATTTTCAGATTCAAAATACCACTTCACAAACACTTGCTGCACTTCTTCCGACACACAACATGAGACCAGTACGCCTCACTAGGTCAGTTTCACGGGTATTCATTCTAGTCCCCCCATACAAAAACACCTATGGTCAGAAATCCTTTTTTCATACATACACCAAAATTTGGAAGGACATACCCCATCACATCAGAATACTACCATCCATCACATATTTCAAAAAGGCATACAAACTGTTCCTTCTCAACAGTTACACTTACACTCATTGATTGTTCATGTATTGTCCAAGTCTTGTTTGCACTGTCTGTATTGTTGTTTTTTTTTCAGTTGTCTGTATCAGTCTAGTCCATGCTAATGTCCTGTATAAATGTTTCTGTCTTCATGTGCTGTAACTGTTTGTGTCTATGTTTCTGCAGAACAGGAACCTGCTGGAAACCAGTTTTTAAACTGAGTCAGGCCCGTTTAAACTGTAACTTAATGTTACTTTTAATCTTTTCCTGTACAATAAATGAAATAAAATGATATGAACACGGCCATCACAGTGTCACGCCTGCAGGAGGTCAGTTTCATCATTTAAGATTGAAACTGCCAAGTTCATTGCCAAGTAACCTCTACAGTCACTCTATGACAAAAATGTCAAAAAAGCAACAAGTACGTTAAAGAAGATGATTTAACAAAAATGTTGAAAAAGCGTCAAGAACATTGTCAGGTTTTTTTCCTTCTTTTTTTAATTGCTTTTTTCAAAAACGACAAAACTTTGAAAAAAATCGACAAAAATATCGGAAAAAAGGCTATAAAAAAGGTAAACAAAAGCAACAATGAAGTCGAGAAAAATCTACAAAAACTTCATAAAATTGACAAAAAAATGACTTTTTTTTTCAAATTAATTTTTTAAAACATACTCCCTTTGAGATATTCTTTCAGCCGAGTACCCGTCTGACTATTATAAGACATCAAGGACGTCATCTTGGGCTATGGGAAACACTGATCCACATTTTCACCATTTTACCAAGTACATTTACTCCAGTACTGTACTTCAGTCCAAATGTTGAGGTACTTGTACTTTACTCTAGTCTTTTCTTTTCATGCCATTTTCTACTTCTACAGCCTACAAGTCCAGCTGAGATGATTATGACCACTAAACACACAACTGGTTGGCTCCTTTACACTTTCTAAAATGGGAGGATTGTATTCTGCAAACGGAGCTTTTCACTCCTTTTATTTTTCGTCCACAGTGTGTGAAGCAGCGATTGTGTGCGGTGTTGATCGGGGTGTGATCGACGCTGCCGAGTGATGAAAGACGAGCTGAGGGTGTGTGTGGTTTGACAAAAGGTTGGAATGGGGAGAGGTGCTCATAAACCGGTTCAACACGGCCAGGGCTTATCTCAGTAAATAGTAACAAATAAGGGAGGGGAATAGATCAAATGCAGTCATGAAACAACTGATTGTGTTCTGGGTGCAGCATTCAGGAAGGGGCCAAAGAAATGGAGTCATTCAGAGTGCAAAGGATAACGTTTTCTGTTTGTTTTTTTTAACCTGGACTCTATGTCTCCATGTGTCTGTGTCATTATGGGATGGATCCCTACAGAGATAGAGCTTTTAGTTAAAGAGTAAGATCCTTTTAGTTTAACATGAAACATGTCACATTTTCACATCATTCAATATGATGTGAAAAACCTAAACGTCTCTCTGTGCAAATTGTAAGAACAACTGAACTCAAGACTTCAAAAAAGCTCCAACCAACCAAAATCCTAAATTTTTGTTAATTTTAGAAATGTCCACTCATGGTTTCTGGCCTCTGGGCCCAGCCATCTTACCTCTCCCTTTTTCTTTCTTCCCTTGACTAATATTGCCTCGCCTTCACGGACCGTTTTATTTCTTTCTTCCTGTTATACATAATCTAAGCCAAACATGCCCCCTACCTTTTCTTTTTTCATTTGTGTTTTTATTCTACTTCTCCCTTTTGTCTTTTACCTGTATTTCACTACAAAAAACAAAAAAACCTGCAACTCATCTGGACCAAACATTTGTATGCATATATTTGATCATCATCTGCATACAAAATCCTCTACTGTTTTGTTTGGAGTTTAGAATAAAATGTACTGCATCAATGGACTTTCCCCCACCCCAACATCTTCCTGCAGCTCTTTCTGCTCTTGCAGGCCTCCCCAGTTAGTGTCAAGTGATTTAACACACTTCTTTGTGTGTGACAGAAGTAATAAACCTGACTTCTTCCATGGTAATTAGAGGATGTCATTTCACAAGCTATGGTTAACTTTAACCCCTGTGCCTGTAACCCTTCCTGTAAATGTGTAATCAACTCGCCCATACCCGTTCTACACAGGAACTGACATTTAGAAAAGCTTTCGCTGGAGCTTAACTACACTATTCTTGCTGCTAATGAGCGCATGATTGACTACACTTTGACTTTTCCTACGTGTTTCGACACACAACTCCCTCCTCGGTAATTACAAATCCAAAGGTCGCGCACAAAGCCCGGAGCTTCTGCACACCTTCCATATCAAAACCTGGCACTGTCACGCAAAGTGAGCACTTTTAAAAGGTTACATTTTTCCCCCTGGTGGAATGTAACTAAATACATTTACTCCAGTACTGTCCTTAAGTCCAAATGTTGAGGTACTTGTACTTAACTTGAGTCTTTTCTTTTCCTGACACTTTCTACTTCTACTCTGCTACATTTCAGAGAGAAATATTGTACTTTTTACTCCACTACATTCATCTGTTCCAGCTTTAGTTACTAGTTACTTTAGTTACTCCACTACATTCATCTGTTACAGCTTTAGTTACTAGTTACTTTACACATTAAGATTCCTGCACACAGAACACATGTAGTTTATAAAATCTGATGTTTGATTCTAAAGTAAATTAGCCGACAATATAACAGCCTACAAGTCCAGCTGAGATGATGAGACCACTAAACACACAACTTGTTGGATCCTTTACACACACTACAATGGCAGAATACTTTAACTATATTTTCCTGATGATACTTTTACTTAAGTTACATTTTCACTGCAGGACTTTTTTCACAGTGTGGTGTCAGTACTTCTTCCACTGCTGCATTTTAAAGGTTACATTTTTCTCTGACCCTACCCAGGCCACACCTCATACCTGGCGAGGTGCCTCGCCCGCTGCCACGCTGAGTGATTGATGGCTGTTTGGCTGGAGGAGGTTTATAAGAGCAGGCCGAGCCCTGCAGCTCTTCACTCTCTCTGTGTCGCCTCACAGCAGAAAGATCCATCCATCCATCATGACCTCTTACATGTCTCGCTCTTCCTCCAGCTCCATGAGGAGCTCCAGCGGCTCCCTTATCGGCGGCGTCGGCGGCGGGCGGATGTCATCGTCCATGAGGGCCGGCAGCGTGTACGCAGGCGCCGGCGGCGACGGCGTCCGCATCTCCACGGCCGGCAGCGGCCTCAGGGCGAGCATGGGCGGTGGCGGCGGCAGCTCGTCCTCCTTTAGCTACTGCGTGTCCGGCGCCAACGACAGCGTCATCGGCAACGAGAAGTTCACCATGCAGAACCTCAACGACCGCCTGGCCACCTACCTGGCCAAGGTGCGCTCCCTGGAGAAGGCCAACGCCGAGCTGGAGCTCAAGATCAGGCAGTTCCTGGAGAGCAAGGTCGGCCCGTCCGCCAGAGACTACAGCGCCCACTTCGCCACCATCTCGGACATCACCGCCAAGGTAACAGTCAGCCTCCTCTTCCTCACAGGGAAACGGGTGCAAACTGATGTGATGCAGAGCGGAGGAAGAAAGAAAGGTTCACCTGAACGAGAGAGAGTTCAGTATGTAGTGAGGAGGGATTACTGAGCTTTAACTGCACTTTCAAATGTAACGCTCATTCTTTTTTAGTGCTGCCTTTTATATTCAATTCTATGTTCAATGTGTTCAATAAAAGAAAATGCAATATTCAACATTATTACATATTATCTTCATATCGTGCAGCCCTATTGACAAATATTATGTATTATTTTTAATGTTTTGTCATCCTTGAAGAGAACATGAACACGGTCAGTGATGTAACAGTGATGTAATGAGTGCTCCGTCTTTCTTCAGATCCAGGCGGCCGTCAAGGCGAACGGAGCCATCCATCTCAGCATCGACAACGCCAGGCTGGCTGCAGACGACTTCAGGGGCAAGTGAGTCTGCGCACCCGCACACGCACACATGCACGCAAAAGCACACATGCACAGAGGCACACACACACGAAGCACACATGCACGCACGCATGAACACACAGGCACACACACATGCACACACAAAGCACACTCATGCACGCGTGAACGCACACATGCACGCACGCATGAACGCACACATGAACAAACGCACAAACGCAAACATTCACGCACGCTAAGTTACTGCATGATGAGTGAGTTTGATTGAATCAGGGGTTCACACACACACACACACACACACACACACACACACACACACACACATGTGTCTGCGAAACCACAACAGCAAACAACACAGATCGAGGTTGATAACCAGCTGAAGGTGTGAGTTGATTGACAGGTGAGATATTCCTGTCCCATCATGCAACAGGCCGGCAACTAAACTCATAAATCTGTTTCTTTTTATAATAATAATAATAATAATAATAATAATAATATAGAGGCTTCAACAGTCTGACACGCAACAGGAAATTAAAGAGCGGATCTGTCCGGATGTTTGTAGTCTGACAGAATCATCTATGCACAAAATATCGGCCTTTAATTAAAGCCGACATTATCTGCGTTTAAATTAACATCTTAACAAGCCATCGCACTCCTGAACTCAAAATAACCCCCTTTATAATATGGGTCTCATGTGGACTATGACACTGCATTAACAGTATTTGTATTTATAAAACGTGTAATTTTTTTTTTAATGCTGCCATTCAATATGTGCAATAACAATATTAATGCTGCTTTCAAACTCTTATTTTATTTTTTTTATGTCATATTTAAATGTTAAAAATAACACTGTCACATTTGTATTTATTTATTTTATTATTTAAACTTAGTTTTTTCGTTCTCTAGCCAATCCGAACTCGTAAAATCTGAAGTCTGAAGCAACGCCAAAAGTGCACTACAGCGTAGAACGTACCGTGGAGAACAGCAGCTACACGGGCTTTGAAGATGACGTAGCACTAAGAGTGACTACGGTAGCGAGTAGTATGAACGCCCGAAAATCCACGTAGGGAGGTTGGTTGGGGTAGTGGATGGGTCAGACAACACAGGACTTTCACCCTGGAGACCGGGATCATGTCCCGCGTGTCACGTTTCCTAAACCCAACCGTCCCGTTATTGTTTACCTAAACCCAACCGTCCCGTTCTTCCCGCGTGTCATGGAAACGTTAGCCCATCCATGACCTTTTCCTTAACCTTACTGCGTCAAAAGTGACGCCAATAGTCCCGACCAAGCGCGTTTAGATAAAGCACGTTTAGATATCACGCTAAAGGAGACTTTTTGCATCAATAACAACGCCAAAGCCACCTGACCAAGCGTCCGTATTTTACACGATGGTGTAAAAGTGAGAATCTGTTGATCTAGCTAGCTATTTCTTTTGAGACAGAGTCTATAAAGTTTGTCTGACCCCGTCATTCCCCTGCAGGTATGAGAACGAGCTGGCCATGCGTCAGTCGGTGGAGGCCGACATCGCTGGGCTGAAGAGAGTCCTGGACGAGCTGAGACTGGCTAAGAACGACCTGACCATGCAGATCGAGGGTCTGAAGGAGGAACTCATCTTCCTCAAGAAGAACCACCAGGAGGTGAGAGCACAATGAACAAAGTCGAAGGATATCATACAAAGTCGTTAATGAGAATGTGTTGAGTACATTTTATTTTAAATTTCTTATATTTTGTATTCTTATCATATTTTAAATAAATTATTTTTGTGTATTATTTGTATTAAGTGTTTCAGCATTAACTTTGATGATCTGTTTAGGTTCGCTTTGCTATCCCAGACAAGAAGTAATCCCAATGTCGGACTGAACTAAAACAGAAACATTAAAGCCACGAGTCTGAATCAGCTGTTTGTGAAGACTAATGAAGACATGACTGACGTTTGCCTTTGCTTCTCGCCGTTTTTCCTCCTCCCGCTGTTTGTCCGCCTCTGCTTCCCGACGGTTGTTGTCCGTCTCCGCTTCCCGTTGTTTGTTGTCTGTCTCTGCTTCCCGTTGTTTGTTGTCTGTCTCTGCTTCCCGTTGTTTGTTGTCTGTCTCTGCTTCCCGTTGTTTGTTGTCTGTCTCTGCTTCCCGCCGATTGTCTGCAGGAGCTGTTGGCAATGCGAGCACAGATGAGTGGTCAGGTCCACGTGGAGGTGGACGCTGCTCCAGGACAGGACCTCAACAAGATGATGGCCGAGATCAGAGAGTACTACGAGGGCATCACTGCCAAGAACAACAAGGAGCTGGAGGCCTGGTTCAAGACCAAGGTAACGCTGTAACGTCACTTCTTGTAGACGCAGAGAGGGATGCATGGGCGTACATTTTATCTAAAAGTTGGGGGGGACAATAAACATAACATTTCTCAAGAGCAATTTTTTAAGGGGACACAAACTATACAGTCAACATTGTACTTGTAACAGGAAATGTTATGTAGTTGTGGAACTACAGTAAGTGCAGTAATTCACTTTAAACATTGGATAAAGTTATTTATCTTTTCTCTAATACAGATGCTAAACTGAGAACTGAGCCTCCTAGCAAGCAAACAAACGTAACGTTTCATTCACACACTCTTGTCACAGCGTAGGAAAGCACAGTGCTTTCGCCAGATGACTTTGTTCGGCTCATTTTCTGTAACAAGTGAAAGCATGTTGGTGGAAATTGAAAGCTAGCTAGCAAACAAACTATCCACCAAGCTATTAAACAAGCTAGCTAACTCTCTATCCAACAAGCTGGCTTGCTAACTAACTGTCCACCAAGATATTAAACAAGCTAGTAAACAAACTATCCACCAAGCTATTCAACAAGCTAGCTAACTCTATATCCAACAAGCTAGCTTGCTAACTAACTGTCCACCAAGATATTAAACAAGCTAGCAAACAAACTATCCACCAAACTTTTAAACAAGCTAGATAACTATCTATCCAACAAGCTTGCTAGCTAACTAACTGTCCACAAAGCTATTTAACAAGCTAGCTAACTATCTATCCAACAAGCTAGCTGGCTAACTAACTTTCCACCAAGCTATTAAACCAAGCTAGCTAACTACCTATCCAACAAGCTAGCTAGCTAATTAACTGTGCAGCAAGCTATTAAATGAGCTAGGTAACTATATATCCAACAAGCTAGCTAGCTAACTAACTGTCCACCAATATATTAAACAAGCTAGCAAACAAACTATCCGCCAAGCTAGCAAACTCTATATCCAACAAGGTAGCTTTCTAACTAACTGTCCACCAAGATATTAAACAAGCTAGCAAACAAACTATCCACCAAGCTATTAAACAAGCTAGCTAACTATCTATCCAACAAGCTAGCTAGCTAACTAACTGTCCACCAAGCTATTAAAACAAGCCAGCTAACTATCTATCTAACAAGCTAGCTAGCTAACTAACTGTCCACCAAGCTATTAAATAAGCTAGCTAACTATCCAACAAGATACAACACAAGCCATGTTTTTGTCATGACTACTTTATTTATGACTCAGCATCATCTCTATTAGAGAGGGGGAAAAAGAATCACTTTTTTTCGCAGTTTAAACTGAATAAAACAGCTTTGCCAGCCTTACTGGAGTTCTACAAATACTGAAGCAACTTACCATTTATCAGAGGTTCTAGTGTGGATTACCCATAATTCAGCACTCTTAGCTCTGCGCTGCATTGTGACAGTAAAGCCAGCAGTCGGAGCTGTCACCATTCATGCATGTTTCCTGTGGACGCAGAGGGGGCCTGTGTGTTGTGTTCATGAACAGATTGTTCTGTGTTTTTGCAGTCGGAGACACTGACCAAAGAGGTGACCACGACGACGACCACGCTGAACACGACCCGGTCCGAGGTCACGGAGATCAAGCGGACGCTGCAGTCCCTGCAGATCGAGCTGCAGTCCACGCTGGGCATGGTGAGTGGCACCGCGGAGGAACTTTAGCAGGAAAGTCAAGTTTTGACATATCTGACAGTAACTTGAGTCTGTGTGTCTCTGCAGAAAGCGTCGCTGGAGGGAACTCTGGCCGAGACACAGAACCGCTACGCCATGCAGCTCTCTGGATACCAGATGCAGGTACGCTAACTGTTTCAACGGTTTCACTTCATATTTCTACAGTTTGGTGAAGACTTTCAGCTGTAAATCCTGTCGTTGTTGCGCTCCAGGTGAGCAGTCTGGAGGAGCAGCTGGCCCACCTCAGGGCTGACCTGGAGAGACAGGGACAGGAGTACAAGATGCTGCTGGACATCAAGACCAGACTGGAGATGGAGATCGCAGAGTACAGGAGGCTGCTGGACGGAGAGAGCAGCAGGTACTTTAAACTAGCCAGTAACAAGTAAATAAGTGAAGTTTTGTGTAGTTAGAAGTAATTAGTAGGTCGAGACCTGAAAAACGCCAACATAAGTCGTTTGTGAAAGCAGCACGAGTCTGACCTATGTCTAGGTTTCTTGTGGCGGTGCCCTCTAGTGGCCGTAGTAGTTCTGATGGGAGCAAAGCAGGAAATAATTTGAGGAAGTATAAAAGGGCCAAATGTCCTGGTAAGGAGGCAGGTTGAGGGGGGGGGGGATGGGTCAGACAAACACAGGAATTTCACCCAGGAGACCGGGGTTCATGTCCTGTTTGAAAAGAACATTCACATTCTGCGTCACGTGGTAACCTTCAGGAAGTGAAGTTTGTAAAATTTTTGTCAAACGTTTGTCACTTTTCTTTAAAGTTTTTGTTGCTTTGATGTTTTTGTCACTATTTTCGACCTATTCTTGCCCTACTTCCTTCCTTTTTTCAACCGTCTTTTTTTTTCCAAGTTTGTTGCTTTTTCATAGTATTTTTTCCACTTTTTTTCAAAGTGTGTCACTTTTTGGACATTTTTTGTCACTTTTGTTGATCTAGTGTGCCTGACTTCCTTCCTTCTTTCTACTGTCTTTTTGTGTGAAGTTTTTGTTGCTTTTTTTTTCCAAGGTTGTCACTATTTGAACTATTTTTGTCGCCTTTCTTCATCAGCATTTAAATGTTTTTCAGTTACAAGGCTGTTGTTTAGTAAATCTATCGCTGACATCGCTGTATTGTTCCTCTTTATAGAGACTTTATTTCCTACCAAAAATGATTGGCGCTGCTCATGGGGTACTTAGCTTAAAAACATCAGTCAAAAGGGGGAACATTATTGACCACTGGTCTAGAGGACTGGTTGTGTAAGTCATAAATACATAATGGGTTCCCTGCAGGGTGGAGACGCTTTGAAATACTTCACGTTGAGAAACCTGAAACACTTTGTATAATGTCGTACTGCATGCTAATACCTAGCCATAGAGTGTCTTTGATAACACCTACTAGAGGCATTGAGATCTGTGTTCTGATTGGTCAACAGCGTCAGCACCAAGTCGTCCACGAGCACCACGACCAAGCGTGTGGTGACGGTGGTGGAGGAGGTGGTCGACGGCAAAGTGGTGACCTCTTCAAGCTCCGCATCCACCTCTGTCAAGGCCTACTGAGCCAATCATCATCATCATCATTATCATCATCATCATCCTCAGTCACTGGTGTGGAGAATCTGATGTTGAAAACAATAAAAAACGAGAGTCAAAATGACCTTTTTTGTCTGTACTTATTACTTTGACCTTTCAATTCAATTCAATTTTATTGATAGTATCAAATCATAACAGAGTTATCTCGAGATACTTTACAGATAGAGTAGGTCTAGACCACACTCTATAATTTACAATTTATAAAGCCCCAACAATTACAGTAATTCCCTCAAGAGCAAGCATTATAAATGGCTATTGTGACAGTGGCGAGGAAAAACTCCCTCTTGGGAAGAAACCTCGGCAGACCCAGACTCTTGGTAGGCGGTGTCTGACGGGGCCGGTTGGGGGTGTGAAGGCGATAATAGTCGCATTAAAGATAGTGGAACAGTGATTTTGAAGGTAGTCGTTGTAGTTCATGTCACAGCAGGACGTTGCTGGATGAAACGGGTAGGGAGTTACATTAGTCCAGCCTGGAAGTAACGAATGCATGGACTAGTTTTTCAGTGTCGTTTTGAGACAGGATATTCCTAATTTTGGCAATGTTACGAAGATGAAAAAAGGCTGTTCTCGATGATTGTTTTAGATGGCGTTAAAGGATATATCCTGATCAAAAACAACTCCTAGATTTCTGACAGTAGTGCTGGAGGCCAGGACAACACAATCCAGAGTAGCTATGTCTGTAGATAATGAAGTTCAGAGGTGTTTAGGACCCAGCACAATAACTTCAGTTTTGTTACAGTTTAACATCAGAAAATTATAGGTCATCCAGGATTTTATATCTTTAATGCATGCTTGAAGTGTAGCTAACTGACTTGTTTCGTCTGGTTTGATTGACAAGTATAATTGGGTGTTGTCCGCATAGCAGTGATAGTTAATTGAGTGTTTCCTAATGATATTACCAAGAGGAAGCATATACAAGGAGAATAAAACTGGTCCAAGCACTGAGTCTTGTGGAACGCCATTCATAACCCTCGCGTACTTAGAGGATTTATCATTAATAAAACAAGAATGGAGACAAGTCCTTTATCTGCAGCAGTTAGAACGTCGTTAGTAATTTTGACCAGTGCCGTCTCTGTGCTATGATGCTTTCTAAATCCTGATTGAAAGTCTTCAAATAAGCTGTTGCTATGGAGAAAATCACATAACTGATTAGCAACTACTTTCTCAAGGATCTAAGGGAAGGTTAGATATAGGTCTATAGTTTGCTAAGACCTCAGGATCGAGGGTGGGTTTTTTCAGAAGAGGTTTTATCACAGCTACTTTAAATGACTGTGGTACATAACCTGTTACTAAAGACATATTGATCATATCTAGTAGAGAGGTGTTAACCACGGGTAATGCTTCTTTGAGTAATCTCGTTGGGATGGGGTCTAAGAGACAGGTAGATGGCTTTGCTGAAGATACCTTTACCATTAGTTGTTGAAGGTCTATAGGATAAAAACGGTCTAAGTAAATGTCAGGTCTAGTCGTTCTTTCTAGCAGTCCTGCGTTGAAAGGTGAACCATTAGAAGTTGAGGGCAACTTTCAGTGTCACCCTGCAATATTGTGTTGCTTTGTTGTAACCACGCTCAGTTGCACTTCTATGACTGGCTGGTTTATGCTCATACAATGAATATAAAGACATAAATGCACAATATTTGTACTCTGTGCTGCACTCGGCAACTCACTCGCCCTTGAGCCAATAATTCTACATTGATATTAAATAACAATAATTGCAAGTGGAATGGCATAATATATAAACCCTGTTACACAGTTACAGACAAAGTTACACATCATCTACTGTATGTGAAAAATCACGGGAGTCAGACAGCATCCCACACTCTATCCACAATGGGTAGCAGCTTCTCCATTCAGTCATTCACTTCATGGGTCAATAAATCTCATTTCAAGGAGATTATACCTAATGTTGAAATGATGAATGATTTTGATTAATAATAGAGGAACGTACTGTATGTTGGTGGAGAATCACAGACATGTGGATGTCAATGTTTAGTCAGGTTTTGAAACTATTCAATTTTTTCAAATGCTATAAAATTGAATACCCACTATTCAATGAAAGTAATAATTGAGTACTTGCAATTGTACTTAATTCTTTGAGTAATTTGGTTAAAAAGAAACACACATTTCTGATATAGAAGTTTTGAGAACGGTCAAATTTGACCCGAGAACAACAGGAGGGTTAAACAGCAGCTATTGTTTGTTTGTCCAAGTCAAATTTCCTTCAGGATGATAAAATCTCTCATACACACTAAAAGATTTAGAACATTTCTGTACTTACAGGCACACTTTTTAACATGTTCCCTTAAGAGTACAGTATTGTTTTATAGGAGGCCAGAACTGGAACTTTGGACTAATTTGAGGGTACGAAATGAAAGAAGGTTATCTCTCCTCCAATCTGTGATGTCTAAAAGAATTTTAAAGTTCTGCAGGTTTGATGGGATACAAAAGAGAGAGGTGGCTCCTTTAACACAACCCCAGATAAGTTTAACAATGCCGCCCCCTGCTGCTCCTCCAACATTATTTATTTCCTTCTTTTTCTATTTGATTTATTTAGCACTGGTTAAAAAACAACAGCATGCAAAGGAAAGTCTTAAGTCTATGAAATGAAAAAGGGACAGAGGAAAGGAACAATCACACGAAAGAAAGTAAAGTGTGAAGAAAGACAAAATGATTTCTATTTTTGAACTTGTAAACTAAAGTTGTTTGTGTTAAACCGTGTCAGTGTTTTGGCAGCGCTGCAGGTCGCTTCATGTCTCAGATCCGGAGAGATTTCATTACTTCCGTCAACACGGGAGAGATATTCTGTTTATTAACCCCTCTGGGCTTCACTCCTCGTCTCGTCTGCACAGATTAGAAATTAATATCAACTCCTCAGATGTCAGGACTGTTTATGCCAAGATCCATGATGGGCATAATGTTGTTGGTTTCCAACTCCAAAACATCCTTTCTAAAAGTGCCCTAATAAAGTCTTACTCGCATGCACATGGCTCATCCAGGGGGTCAGGGGTCACAAGATGTTGCTGAAAAAGACAGACAAAAATGACACTAAGTGAATACATACTGTAGGAAAGAAAGAAACCCCTGCCGCTCATTCATAACACAGCAGCTCCACTTGTCTTCACCCTCCCCAAGTTCTCTCACACTACACCGAACCTCCGCTCTCTTCACTGGTTACCAGCTGCTGCCCGCATCCGCTTCAAGACACTATAGTGGTGCATCTCATAACCCTTATCTGATAGCTCCTTGACTCCTCGGTCCTCGGCTGAACCGGAAGTTGCTCTGTCGCTCTTCAGTGAAGGCCGTCTCAAAGCATCAGAGCATCCAGGAGGGATCATCAAGGAGGGATCATCGAGCATCGAGGAGGGATCATCAAGGAGGGAGCATCGAGTAGGGATCATCGAGGAGCGAGGAGGGATCATCGAGGAGCGAGGAGGGAGCATCGAGGAGGGGAGGGCTCATCGAGGAGGGATCATCGAGGAGGGATCATCGAGGAGGGATCATCGAGGAGGGATCATCGAGGAGGGATCATCGAGGAGGGATCATCGAGGAGGGATCATCGAGGAGCGAGGAGGGCTCATCGAGGAGGGAGCATCGAGGAGGGAGCATCGAGGAGCGAGGAGGGCTCATCGAGGAGGGAGCATCGAGGAGGGAGCATCGAGGAGCGAGGAGGGCTCATCGAGGAGGGAGCATCGAGGAGCGAGGAGGGCTCATCGAGGAGGGAGCATCGAGGAGCGAGCATCGAGGATACAGAGAGCAGTCTTCCAGGATGCCGTGCAGCTGAAGGAGTTGTTAACTCCCCCCAAACAGCTGACGTTCATGTGACACTTCAGAGGAAACGACGTCTCATCTCTCTACAACACATTTTCTCAGTTCCTCTCTCCTCCCATGATTTCCTCGTCTCTCCCGTGCCTCCTCAGTGGGAGGGACTAAGACGCGAGGAAGGGAGACAAGTGGAGGACGCGAGGAGGCAATTTAAGCAACATGAGATGCAGCGTAGTACTTGCATACAGTACGAACGGATCGGCCCCAGCTTACATGGTGAAACCCTATACCCCAGCCCACCCTCTCCACTCTGCATCAGCCAACCTGCTTGCTGACCCCTCACAGTGAGGGACAACTAATCACTCAACGAAGTCCCAGATGTTTGCTGTCCTGGCTCCTAAATGGTGGAATGAGCTCCCCCTTGACATCAGAACGGCCGAAAGCCTACACATCTTCTGCCACAGGCTAAAAACACATCTCTTTCATCTGCAACTTGGTTAAAAAATTTTTTAATTGTGCAGCTGCACTTCCATATGGCTCTTTGTAGTTTTGCTTATTTAAAGCTAATGTACTTGCACTTACTACTTGTTGTCTGGAGTTTGCACCTTCAGGGTTGAAAGCATTTAATTGGAGGTCACTTTGGATGAAAGGGTCAACTAAATGACGTGATGTAATGTAATGTAATGAAAGTAAAACTAAAGACGTAAAACAACCACAAGAGATAAAGTTACAGAAACACAAAGCGATGTAAAACAACCACTAACAAAAGCAGCCAACAGGAAGAAAATGAGGCAAAGAAGACTGGACTCCTCCACAGGACTCCTCTCCAGCAATCAGCGTCGCCCCCTGATGGAAGGAGTGGAAGGGGGCATTTCTTCAGACCCTGGTGGCAGCAGCTCGGAAACCCAGGCAGGGTATGTTTCAAGTAATCTATGTGACCATGTTCATTCAGCAATTATTTATGAATATTGTAGGAGTGAAATGTATTACTGTTCCCTGCAGTGACAGGAGATACAGGAGATACAGTGGTGTTGCAACCACCACCCACTGTGCCATACAGAGGTAACTAATAGTAATACACCAGTATGTATGCCATATGTGGTTGCTGAACATGAATTAAATAGGCCATTTACTTTCTGAGGTGGAGGTCCTAGATGATCAGGACACTGCGTCTGCCTGCTCAGAGAGCGTTTTGGGGGTACACTTTTGAGTTTTTTTTACCACTTGTTACATAGATGATGAGAGTGTGTGAACGTGTGGCTGTGATTGAAGTGTCTGTAATGACTTGCTAATGGTGGTGGTCTGAACATGAGACACAAGTCCTTAAAGTGCTCATTTCAAATATGACTGATGATTAAATTGCTACGGTGTTAAACTCTGCAGGAAGAGGAACTTATTCCTCCCCCTGAACACGAGGTAAGCAGTGAACCTTGAAACACAGTAGTCAAATGGACACCTTCAACTTTCTCCAAGTGTGCCTTTCAAAGGGACAATGTTCTTTATTTGTTTCAGGTTGGAGCAGACAATGTGAGGGCCCTATACAAAAGAACCCTGGAGCTCGATATACAGTACAAGACGCTTTTAATAAAAAAAAAACAAGGCTGGAGATTGAAAAACTGGAATATGAGAAGTAGGTAGTACATGAATGAATGATACTAAACTTACAGTTACACTGACATTCTTTTTCTGTGTTCCTAGGAGAGGGAGAACACATGAGGACACATTTTGTCAACTTTTTTTCTACGTTTTGGTCTTTTTCTACATTTTTGTGGCTTGTCCCAAAGATTTTTTGTTGTGCCTTTGAATCTTTTCAACAATTGTTTTTCAATTTCCTATTTGTTGTTTTTTAAAAATGCTATAGAAGTGAAAAAAAACAACATCAAAATTGAAATTTGAAACCCAAAGTTCTGATTTGGAAATTATTAGACAATGGGTCAGGTCCCAAGAACAACAGAAAGGGCTTAAGGGGAGACACCCCAGTGAATAGGGATAACATATCAACATGAAACCTCCCCAGTTGATAACTAATATTAAGTCAAATATTGTTTTTATTACTAGTTTCTTGTAAATTTCTGTTTAAATAAGCAAGCAGTAAAATATGATTTAATTTACATTTCCAGGATGGAAATCAGAACATTGGCATAAGACTGAATGGAAATCCTTGTTTCATTTGTCAACATATTAGAGTCCAAAGATTTTACAGAGGGCACTTTGGATATTTCTTTTTTATCACTCCATTAATCAGGTCTCCTTCCTAATCGAGGCCACATTGTGGAGGCTGTCAGTATTTGAAAAGCCAAAGACAAAAGGTCTGGGGCCACTCGGAGGCCACGCAGGCAGGTACAGCGGGTTTTAATGATGCCAAAAGTCATCTATATTCTGACCCTTGTTCTGCTAAGGGCCACATTAAAGGCATTCTGTGGCCCTGTGTTTGGGTCAGGATAGGGGGTCATCAAAAAGGGCTGGCTGGCGTACCCTCGGTCCCCTACAGGCAATCCACTGAACAGCCCTGAAGATGAAAATTAATATTAGCATAATCAGTATTACAAAATGCAATACAAAATGTTACTTACAATTGCCATACCTTGCTCGAATCTGTGGCACAGTGCAGACTCCCTAAAGATCCGGGAGTCATGGACTGACCCAGGCCACTTTGCCTCAATGCTGGTAACCAACCATTGATTGGTCACAAGTCATCTGGAAAAGCATCTTGTGTTAAAAATCCATCCACATAACAGCATTAACGTGAGGGAAACATCAATGTGCATTAGAAGGACTCCTCCTTTACCAGTATGACCAAACATGTGTAGCCTGTCCTTTATGCTTTACCTGAACGTTGATGCTGTGGAAGGACTTCAGTCTCCCCCATCGATGCAGCAAAGGGGGATATGGGTGCAATCTACGGCACCGATCACCCTCGGGAAGCCTAAGGAGTATGATGAATTTCATAT
The DNA here is from genome assembly GCF_004354835.1 of Perca flavescens. Lineage (NCBI taxonomy): Eukaryota > Metazoa > Chordata > Actinopteri > Perciformes > Percidae > Perca > Perca flavescens. The sequence continues at coordinate 32,067,788 of NC_041345.1, forward strand.
GCAACCAATGCCATTATGGTCAAGAATGAATGAGTCAGTGGGCGGTGCTTTTACACCGGTTGATAATCTCCTACATAACCTGCTCCTGAGCAGGTTAGGTGTTCAGCGTAAATTACCACGGCGATTTAACCCGGTAACAAGTGATCCACCATCGTAATACAGAAAACCCTGGGTTGAACCTGAAGTTACCTCGGTAACGCCAAATCTTGCTTCGTAGTACAGACCTCTGGTCCCCATTTCTAACTAAACAAAAACATAACTACAAGCCGTGTACATTACCAGACATACAGTATACCTCCCTCCTCCATTCTATTATACCCCGTCATCCCTTTTTCTTTTATATTATTTATATTTTTTTATTTATTTTCCCCTTTTTTGTTTCCTTTTTTTGTTTGTTTGCCCCTGCAGTTACCACTTTACTCACACACATAGGCACACACTACCCAGACACATGCATAACATGTTTGCCAACTCCTTTCAACAGCCTAACCATGACCACCCAATGTGAATCACAGATCATTCTACCCAGTTACTAATAATACAACCACAAAAAAGACTAAACATGAGATGTTAAATGACACAAAGAGACACAAAGTTCGATGTACAGTATAACGACTACAAAAGATGCACAAAACGTCCAGGGCAAAAGAAGCTCAAAAGTAAATCAAAATTAAAAACCCATCCTGCAAGAAAGCAACGCAGCAGTTATGTGATGGTCTGGCAGAAAGTGAAAGAAAAAGAAATGGAGGCAAAACAACCACAAAGAGACAAAACTATAGACAAAAATGTGCTAAATGACCACAAATGTACACAAAACTACAGCCACATAGAAAAAGAAAACTACCAAAAACAAAGTTACTTCAGAGACGCAGAGCAACAGATGTAACACAAACACAAAGGAAGGTAAAGCTGCTAAAAACAGACACAAAATGATCACAGAGACACAAAGTTACAGAGACAGAAATCGACTAAGGCCCTGTTAACACATGCATGGTTATCTTGAAAAACGGAGACATTTCCCTACGGAGAATTCTCCTCTGAAAACGATTCTTTCTAAAAACTCCGGCCAGAGTGCAGATTTTGGAAAACTTTGTTTGCACGTTTGCATGTAAACTGAGACAAACGGAGGTTTAGGCAGCCGAGGAAGTGAGGAAGAGAAGAGAGAGGAAGTGATTCGTTGCTGTTGTTGCTATTTTCGGGATTCTGATTGGCTAACGTGGGCCAATCAACGTCGTTACACTGCCACCTACAGGTTTGGCATGCCTTTTGACAGCATTGATGGCATATATACACAGGTTGGTGTAAATGAACACTTTTCTGAAAACTGACAGCTGTGCACAATGCTATTTTTGAAAACGGAAAGGTTAAAATGTCCGTTTATGAAAATAGCCGGCCACGTGTAAACAAAGCTTAAAAACCGATGGAAAGTAACTATAAAAAAAAAAGTAAAATACAGATCCCTGCGCACAAAAACCACCAGACATACAGTAAGAATAGCTTCTTCCCCACTGCTATCACTCTACTGAACCGCAGACAAGTGGGGTCATCCCCACTTTGGCCATTCATCCTCTTCTCTACACACTTATCATTTCAGTACTTGCACACTACTTTGCTCTATTACTTCTTGCACTTTACATCCAACTCCATGTGTACTTGTCATATCACATATATTATGTATTATTTGTATTTTTGTATATTATGTCGATATGTGCCTATATGTATATTGTTGTCTCTATTGCACAGTATCAAGGTCAGGGTAATGTTACTGTCCCCAAGGGGCAATTATCTGTACAGCAGACACATATAAAGACAAGACAAACAACAATACAGCAAAACATAAAATACCCACAGTATCTAAAACACAATAGTAAATCAAATACATACATTTAAAACAGTTCTGGCAAATTGTTTAAAATGGAAATAGAAGTCGGGATAAAAGAGTTTCTGAGTCTATTTGACCTGCATCTGGGCATGGAGAACCTACGGCCTGAGGGAAGTAACTTAAACTGGCAGGACAAGGGGTGGCTATATAACTAGTTGTCTACTGAATGTTTACTTCTACTATTTGTTGAATGTATAGAGGGTTAACCAAAGTCAAATTCCTTGTGTATGCACGTATACTTGGCCAATAAAACTGATTCTGATTCTGAATGGCAAAAAGTCCAGGCTCCAGCTAAACAGAAGCTCAAAAGCAACGAAAACTAACAAAACTACCTGCAAGAAAGCAACACAGCAACTCTGGTCTGGCAGAGAATGAGAGTCTGATGAGAGAATGAGATGCAGGTGAGTCAGGGGACTGCAGGCTGATGAGGGGAACAGGTGAAGGGCTGGTGAATGGGGGGCAGGAAGGTGATGGGGGACAGCTTGGACAGTCTGAGGCCCTCTGCTGGACAGACAGAGAATGAATGTGAAGGGCAACAGAGGAAAAAAATAAGAGAAGGTTATACTGTGTGTGCAAAATCCAATGATTTTGAAATGTTTCTCCACATTTCTGACTTTTGTTGTAGTTCCAATGAAACAACCTGTAGGGGGACTGAAGCTGGAAAAGTTGCATAGTATGCCTTTAACATAATAACCGCTCTAATGTCTGACCTGAACCCTAAAATCAAACCTCAAACCCCTTAAGACGTGAGGATGGACTAAATGCACTCACTGTCTAAAAACTTCTACAGTTTTCCAGTTGCAGAAATACACTCCCTTTACAGAAATGTCAAACATTTTTAGAAAACATCTTCACTTTTAAAAAAAGTTTCCCATTTTCCAGAATTTTATTCCCTTTACAAAAATACCTCCACCTTCTAAACTCAAAGATATAATCTCTCACACACTCACACACACACACACAATCACAAACAGTGTGTTTCTGCAGCGGTTTCTGATCGTGCACAGTAGCAGCAGCTTTAGTTAGCTCCAGGCAAACGTGTCAAAGTAGTTCATGTTCCCTCATTAAAACACCGGCTGGTAGCTTAAGTCCAACGAGGAATTTTTATAGCATTAAAAAACGGTTTTCTCGATTGTTTTACGAGCAAACTGACACATCAGTTCCAATGCAAATATCGTGAAGCAAGTCGTGTGATGAGTTTACATTTCTCACCACTTATCTTCTGTAGTTCAGCAGGAGTCCAAATGACAATCATGTTAGTTTATTTGATCTGATACTGCGCTCTGATTGGTTGTGTCAGTCTCTAGGAGACTAAAACCTGTTCCTGAACACAGCCTGACAGTTACAGCTCCATTAATCTTCAGGCTGCGTGTTATATGTTATATAACCCACAAACGGATCTTAAATCTGAGAGTTTTATGATCTGACAGTGTGCCGGGGGCTCAATTTCTTTCTGCAGCGAGTGGAGGAGCAAACTGCGGTCACGAGATGGAAATCAGAAATATAATTCTGATCATAGTGTTCAGCGTGCACAGTATATAATGTAAAGTTTCTTTCAGCCTGAATTGGTCCCAAATGAGACTATCCTCCCCGAAAAAATCCCCCATAAGTGGTTTGTTCCAGCATGATTCGGACCTATATTTAGGTTTTGGTAACACTTTATAATAACTACACACAATTCATCATTTATTAAGCATTTGTTACCTATTCGATAATGGTTTGTTTATCATTAGTAATTTATTGTTCATACATAATTCATCATCAGTAAAGCATTTGTATATAAATGAAATCATTTCCCCATTATAAACCAGTTGAAAACTATTACCAAATGCTTTGTTCATCATTTGCTCCTATATTAATTCTCATAAAGAAAACATTTGTATACACACTCATAAATGGTTTGTTCATAGTAAGTAAGCTCATGTAAAACGTTTATAATGGTAACTATATGATAAATAAATAAATAAATGGTAATATTTATGTTTAAAATTGTACATGGTCCCTAATAAATGAATTAAATACAAAAATAAGTTGATTTTTTAATAATTCATAAATGATGCATTAATCATTTGTAAATTAAGTCATTTTACCATTATTAACTAATTACTTAGGAATGTATAAGGTCGGTTAAAACAAGGAAGTTAATGATTAACAGACTATTTAGACCTACATTTGTTCATACCGTAAATAACATGTTATTATTTACAAATAGGCCTAAACTAAAAGCTGGGGTGTTAATACAGCTGTTACAAATACTTACCAATAATGTAATTCATGACTAATTCAGGAGTTACTGCTGGTTAGTTAAAGCTGCTGTAGGTAAGATTGTGAAGATCCAGGACTTTGCCAACAAATTTGAACATCGACAACTTCTCAGTCCCTCCCCCCTTTCTGCTGCAGCCCAAACCGTCTCCTAAGCCCCTCCCACACAAGGGAGTTTGACAGAACTGCCGGCATGTCAGACAGACAACATTTTCAATAACTAAACACTAACACAATGTTAACAGTAAAACGATGCTAACTAGCAGGCTACCGTTAGCCATTTCAGCATCACATCAGACCGACCACTGTGCTAACGTTACTATCATCCTCACCACCGTAGCTTTGTGGACTTTTGACTACTAATAACCAAGTGAAAGATAAATCATTCATGGTAATTATGTTACCTGTTGAGAGGAAACATGGCTACGTCTGCATCGTTCTTCAGATCTTTAAAATCCCGGAGCTCAAACCACCTCTGAAAAGCCACTTCACCACCGGAGTTTTGGGAAACTTTTCTGCAGCTCGTGCGCTGGGAGGGAAGAACACTATATATGTGTGTACGTGCCTGAGCAGTGATTGACAGGCAGATAGACCACCCCTGTGGCCCTGATTGGAGAAAATCAACCGGGAGCGGTGGAATTTTGCCAATCGCAGTACAAGCTGTAGGTGGTGTCAGAGGAGCTGGAATTTTTTTATATTACATAATTCATGTAGTTCTACTGGAACATAGGGTCAGTTTCAGCAAATGTGACAGAAAGTTAGTTTTGTAAGACTTACCTACTGCATCTTTAAGTATATTGTGTGAGCCCATCTAAAGTGAGCACGTTCTTTGTTTTACAAAGCATTTATAAATGAGTTCCAAAGGCTAACAGAACATGGACACACACATGTATTGTTCTATTTGGACATGCCTTCAGAAATCATTTCTTTCAATTACAATTCAGTAATAAAATCAATTTCTATGATGAAAATAGAATGAGGTGATATTTCAGTTAACCCAAATTCAGACTGATATCAACTACATAACACCACTAGGATTCATAATTGATTCATAAATGTACATTCTTACTACATCGTAATAAAGGTTACAAATACTTTTTTTTACTTGTGTTTCTGTTGTATCTGCTAGCCTTTGCAACTCATTTATAAATGCTTTGTAAAGCATAGAAAGTCCTCACTTTAGATGGGCTCACACCATGTAGTCAACTAATCAGTAGTAGCTCATGAGTTAATCATGAATTGATGTGTTGGTAAGTGCTTGTTAAAGATGCATTAAGACACTATCCATAGGCATATTTCTCAAGGAATGTCCAAATAGAACAATACATGTGTGTGTCCAGGTTCTGTTAGCCTTTGGAACTCATTTATAAATGATTTGCAAAGCATAGAAAGTGCCCACTTTAGATGGGCTCACACAGTATACTTAACTAACCAGCAGTAACTCCTGAATTAGTCATGGATTACATTACTGGTAAGTATGTAGATGTATTAACACCCCAGCTATTAATTTAGGCCTATTTCTAAATCATAACATTTTATTTAAGGCATGAACAAATGTAGGTCTAGATAGTCTGTTAATCATTAACTGTCAGGATTTGTGGCTAGAACCCAGAAGCAGACAGAAACACAGTTTTAACACAGTTTATTTCTGAATCGGAGAATGTAACAGAATGGACTGGTGGGGAGTCCTCTCAGGTGAGCAGGTAGTGAACACAGGCAGGGAAGAGGAGGCATGCAGGGCTGGTGATAGCAGGCGGAGAGTGGCGTCAGCAGGCAGGTTCAGTGGCAGCAGACAGAGGGGTTTTCCATCAGAACACGAGAGAAGCAGGATTAGGGTTGGCAGGCGAAAAAACAACAGGATGCAAAAAGATCAGAGACAGATACTGGCTGGACGTTCACCTACGTGACCAGACTAACTATCCAGCGCCGAACAGAGAGCAACCACAGCTTAAGAAGCTGCGCTGATGAGCCACAAGAAACAGGTGGTTGATTAGAGATTGTCTGCAGCTGTGCGTCATCCCAGGATCGGCCAGTAACATGTTGCACTGCGAGAGAGGAGAAAAAGAGCGAGCAGAGGAGGAGAGGAAGAGAGAGAGAAACCTAACCAAACTGGGACCATTTCACAATGTTAACGAGGTGTTTAAGCCCAACCCAGTCTCACGTCAGTTTGTGACGGCATTACGAAATTAAATCTATTAGAACGTGATACCATTGGAAAAGCTTTGGAGACCATATCTACATGACAGCTGAGGTCCAGAGCTTTCTATAACAGCTGGTTTTATGTGTGTAGCACCTTCTGTTGCTAAATGACATCAGCTAAAGACTCCGGAAGTGACGTAGTAATTACCACTCAGCGGATAGAAAAGATTGCTGCATGTAAAAAAATAAAACAAATTGCTGCACGTTGTATGTGAGAATTTATACAATAAAAATACCAATAATGAAAAAATTGTGTTTTATGCTAAGCACTTTGATCTGCCTTTTTGCAGAAAACTACTAGGCCTATAGCCTATAAACAAACTACAGTTGAGTGTTTAGAACTACAGCCTATGGCTTGTTTTGACTTGTAGGCTACTGTTGTGAAAAACTAAAATAAACAAAGAGAAGCATTTTTCATTTTATTTTCCATGCATAGTTATTTAAAAACCCAATTTTCTAATTTTGCAGTTGATGAATGTTAATAGCAAAGACTAAAGGGGAAAAAAAACCATGAGGATATTTATGTGTGGGACTTAATTTGATTTAACATCACACTGCATTATTAGTTGTTTTAAATAACTGACTTTTTAAAAATAATTTATGGTAGGCCTATTCATATTAATTATTATTCAGAAGATGATCCTCATATCAATCAGCATGGTTACAGCTTGTAGCTATAACCTTTGTAGCCTTTACTGAGACTACCTTTTCAAAATTAAGAAGGGGCTAGTTTTAGGAAGGATTTTAAGCAGATTTTTGCTGAGGTTTTTGTTCACAGAGATGTATAGCTTTGTATGGGTATGTGTACACAACATGTGTTTTGGCATTTTTGGCACACTTACCTCAGCCTACTGCACACAGACACAAGTACTTTTGCATATTCTGCTAAAATAGAGACCAGAATGTGGTGCCATACCAACAATCTCATTCAACCATTTCACAAAATGAGGAGTTTCATTCATTCATTCATTCATTTCATTTATTTGTATAGCACAAGTAAACACAACAGAAGTTGACCACTGTGCTTCACATAACAAGAGTCAGGAAAGATAATAGAATAAAACATCCTTCAGACAGCAGAAAACATAATAAAAATAAGAATTTAGAGAAATGCATGCTCCAAGAAATAAAACTTTAGTTTGAGTTTAAACTCATATAAAGAGGACAGCGATCTCAAGGAGACGGGGAGGCTATTCCACAGCCTAGGACCAACAACAGCGAAGGCACGGTCTCCTCTTGACTTTAGACGCGAGCGTGGCTGGGACAGATTATAGTTGCTCGTGGAGTTGGTGGTGACATGGGTCAGAGGGTATCAGACATCCTAAATGATGAACCAATCAATCGGCTCTGCTCCTATAGGCAGCTTGGTGTGTATATACAACACCTTTGGCTGGAAGGCCCGTGTTCAAAGTGTGTCTTATCATTTAGAGCAGACACTCACAGTGAATCAGAGGGTTTATGTTATACATTACAGAGCATTTTAATATGTCAGCAATATCTAAAAACATCTCATTTAAAGCTTACTATTCTGGGGAGAACAGATAATATGCTCTGATCAATCTTTATTCTCCATGCCAAGTAGCTCTTATCCTCTGGCAGAAGAAATGGGTATCCTAATGTAAACTAAATAATTCTAAACTATAGCCCTAATTGGGACCTACCTCAATTAAAACTTTAAATAATGTTGCTTGAGGCTGCAGGGAATAGCTTCATGATATGATGCATTAGGGTTGTGTGTTGCTCACTGTTTGTGAAAGATGAGCAATAGATTGTGGCTGTATGGTGTGCTTCAATCTGACTACATATCACTTTTTTTAATTGTATGTCATCTGTATGATAAAACAATATGTCAAGTGTTATTTGTGAAGCATTTGAACTCAAGGCAAATATCCCTCTGGGGACAATAAAGTATTGCAAAATGGTCCCTATGTGAAAATTAAAACCTTGTCATAGGACTATAGCAAACACATTGTTGGAAAGGTCTCAACCTGGAGAGGAACATATGTCAGTCTGAAGAGGATACATTACTCCTGCTTTGAAATATTGACCTCTGAACCTTGAACCCAGTACATGTATGAAGGCTTGTCATTTAGCAACAGAAGGTGCTACACACATAAAACCTGGACCTCAGCTATCATGTAGATATGGTCTCCAAAGTTTTTCCACTGTAAGCACTGTCAAATATGGTAATAAGCTATTTTCACCTATTTAACGATTCTATTTTTAAAATCTGATGACACCAGTGTGTTCCCCATCCCAAAAAACCTCAGGGTGTATCCAAAATTCTACACTACCAACTTCTACTTATGAGAAATATACCAATATATTTAAAAACTACAACTCCCACTATAGACGCGGCCCAGAATCTTACAAAGCTTGAGCACTTGTAGTTCTTCCGGGGTGGGTGGGAGGACGTGTTCGGCTTCATTCCGTTTCAGATTGATGCCGCCCGCCGGCCGGCCGAGAACACAATACATGAGACAAATACATGAAACTGTATTTTATTATTGATGCTATCTTTATTGTTTAACTCCTCAAATACAAAGTTAGACAAAAACACCAATATTACGAATATTATGTATTTGTATCTTTTATATCCGCTGAGCGGTAACGTCACTTCCGGATTCTTCAGCTGTTTTTTTTTAAACGTTATTACGATGCATAACTTACTGGAACAAAACTGAGCAACGTGTTGTTGCTTTTGACAAAACTACTGATTATATATATTTATTACATGGCTTGCTTATATTCTAATGTACAATGCGGTCTGTTATTTGTTATTTTCTTGATAACAGACCGTTGCTAAGTATAACACACCGTTGCCATGCATAACAGAGCGTTGCCATGGACGCAGTTCTGTTCCCTCTGGAGGAGAGCTATCAATAAATCCGCTAGAAGAAGATTGGCGTCGGGGTCCTGATCACCCCGTCGTTGTTGTAGTCGCTATAACAACGCTCTACATGATCCCTTACGTACATTGAAGCGATACTGCCGTTATAGCCCCGCTGATCGGTGTCTGATTCTGTGAATGAATGCCCGCATTGCATCGTGGGACATCGGCTTTGAATGCGCCCAGCTCGGCTCATATCGTAGCTTACTGTTCTGTCTTATTTACTGTAATATTTCACCGGTAATAAGACCGAAATAATATTATTAAAATAAAGAAATGCATACCATGATAACAGCTAAATACATGTTGAAAGATGTATATCTAATTTTAAAAATATCAATAAACAACAAAGCAATCCACCTTCCCTGGCCGAAATAGACCGAAATAATAACATTAAAAGAAATACATATAAACTGTGATAAGATCTGGTGAATAAATGTTGATTAAAACAGCGATTATTGGGCTAAAAATACCAATAATATCAAAGCTGTATCCAGCTTCTCTGCTGCAGCCGAGTGGCAGAAAGTTTCGTGCTGGGATTACGTAAGATGCTTCTCATTGAAATACATTAGTATAAAAAACGTGACCCCAACACGTAAATCTTCACAATAACGTAATGGTATCACGTTCTAATAGATTAAATTTCGTAATGCCAACACGAACTGACGTGAGACTGGGTTGTTAAGCCATGACCTTCTCTGCTTTAGATATGAGGACGTATTTCCTGCCACCACTAGGGGGCGCTAACTTATGAAACGCTCCTGTGGGTCGTATTAGAGGTGGGGGGGAGACAAACCACCCATATCCTCGGAGGGTTTGGAGGACTCATGGCCAGCGCCCTAATTCAGCAGTTACATAACATGTTCATTGTACGTGTCTTGGATATATTTATATTATTATGTATAGGCCTACGTATGTTAATAAGTGTTAATACATACTGTAAAATGGTCCTGTAGGGGGTCAAAGGTGACTCTGTTCAGATCAATCCCACAGCGAAGGGAAGTTTTACTGGAATTTAACTGGGAAAGACGAAGAAGAACTAGGTCACCCGTCAACCCATGAGTGTTGTTCAGGTTGATGATTGGCCGCCCGCTGTGACTTGGAAAGAAAGTGACAAGTTAAACCTCATTGTTGGGGTTGATTGGCAGATGGTTTACAGAGCTTAAGCTTCATTCAGAGCTGAGGTGTGGCCACATTTTGGAGGCTGAAGCCAGCGGGTGGGAACCAAGCCGCAAAGCCAAATAAGTAATCCAACCACAATCTACTGTTTCAAAGTGGCCTTTACAAAGACAGTGAACTCAGAATGCCCCAAGGGGACATGAGCCAGAGACTGGAACTGGAACTGATTGAATGTGAAGCTGCATGTTCAGTCAACTTTTCTTAAAAACAATGCTTAATGACTGATTGGTTTAGATATTTTCAAATGTGGAAAAGGGTTAGGATAGTCTTGCACTGCCGGCTCCAGTAGGGTCTGGCTACACCACAGATGCATTCTGGGATAGGAGAAAAAAAAACCTCTGGGTTGTTTAAATTTTTTTAAACCAAAGGTGCCCAAATTCTGTCATATGATGTCCCAAAATGGCCATGGGCTGAAAATAAATGTTTTTCATAGATAAAACTTAGGTAGCCGTAATTTAATTGGAAAATTTACCAACACTGTGCTTTACATTGCCATAAAACTCAGATTAAGTACTTTTTAGCTGCACAACAATGTACGTTTCGTAGTCATTATGGTTAGGAGTTTACAAATCTTTCAAAATGAGAGGATAAGCATGAGCATGTCAAATGCCATGGCGGGCCAAAACAAAGGGAGCACGGGCATAACTTGGTGCACGGGCCCCAAATTGGGTGGCCTTGCTTTAAACCAATCATCTTTGGCGTTGTTAAGCTCCGGTCTCAGGAAAGAACTTGTTTTGGTGGAGCATTTGCATCCCTCAAAAGAAAACACCTAATACAATATTAAATGAAGTTAACTGTTGACACAATACAGTAACGGGAGCTCTTACCAGTGTATCTCCATGCGTACTTCGTCCACAGCAATCCTACCAATCACTTCCAAAACCTCCCAGTTAGAGAGGAAATGCCCTAAACATGAATGCCCTCATCCTTGCATACCCCTCAACACTGCGCTACACTCTTGAGGTGTTTCAGAAACTTTTCCTATCACTGTAAATAGCTTTGTAAATCTCTACAATCATTCCCCAAAAGAACCAAACAGGCCTGACTTGTTGCACCGTCCACATCTTCTTCAAAACTTGACATTTTCAGCTTGTAGCATTGTTTAGAGGTTCAGGTTAAAGTTGCTCGATCCGACCGGAGTTTAAAGATAACTTAAAGTAAGCAGAAAGTGAGGGACATCCGTCAGAACTTCCGTAGGAGCAGGAACTGTCCAGCAAACAAACCATCATTGATATACTGTAGACACAGGGCCCTATTTTAACGAGCTAAGCGCATGCTGTGAAGCACCTGGCAAAAAAGGGTCTGTGCGCCGGGCGCCTGGTTCTAAAGGGTTGTTCTTAGTGTCTTCATTAATCAGAGGTGTGTTTTGGGCGTAACATGCAATCAACCAATCAGAGATCATCTACCATTCCCTTTAAAAGCCAGGCGTGTTTGGACCTTGGAGCATTGCTGTTATGATGGAGGATTTGCATCGTAATATGTGTGTGTGCTGCTGCGCGTCCCTGTGTGTGTAACGTGCGCTGTGCACGAGCCTAGGCGCATTTTACTAATTTGCTATTAAAATAACAATGAAATGCTGCGTTATTGACTTTAGACCAGGTTTTTGTTGGTCAATGGCGCGATCACTTCCCGCTGCCTCAAGATAGCAATACTCCCAGAATGCACCTGAACACACCTCCTTGTAAGACCAGAACATCCATACCCGGCCATAAGGTCATTTAGCATCTCTTCGTGGTCGTTTTGTCCTTTTTACTCGCTCTGCATCTCTTTATATCTTTGTGTCTCCTTGTGGTCCTTCTCAGCAACATTTTGTGACCTCTGACCCCCTGGACGTGGACCTGCCTTCCTACATGCCCCTGCCAGTAAGCCTTTATTTTTTTTAATAAATCCCTGAACAGATCTGTCTGCCTGCTTCATCTGCTTGGCAACACTTTTAACAAAAAAATTATGTTTCTTTGTGTCACCTGAGAAAACTAACCATCATGCATCTCTGCATTAACTGTTCTGAAAACATGGAGTGGGTATTCATTTCTAATCTGTGCAGGGAAAACAGGGATTGACGTCCAGAGGAGTTAATAAACATAAAGAGTCGTTTCCCGAAAGAGCCAAGCAGGCCTGCCTTATTGCACCACACATCTAAATTTTCTTGAAAACTTGACATTTTCAGTGTGTAGCTCGCTAGCTCGTAGTTTGTTGTTGTTTCATGAAGAGAACGGAGTTTGGGAACAGCAACACACAGATAGTGTGTCTCAAATCGCGCACTTCCCGTAGTGCGCTAAGGGAAGTGCACTTTGTACACTATGTACTTACTTGCATAGTGCGTAAAATGTAACAGGGGGAGTATTGTCTCAAATCGCGCACTGCCTTATGTACTTACCGGAAGTGACGATCAAAACATCTCAGTCCTCCTCCTTCTTCTTCTGTGAAATTGTGAATTATACCCAGGGCAGAGCATTCTCACCACCTGTTGTCACCATACATTTCTGCCTTGTTCATCAAAATGAATGTGATTGTTTTTATTGTTGCCCTCTGTTTTATGCAACCGTAAACATCCAGGTATGATGATATTCATGCTTTTGCTCTTAATTCATTGTAAAAAAAATAAATAACCAAAAATGGAAACTGCACTGTTAATATGATATAACATAGCATACATTAACGTACTGTAACATTACTACTAACGTTGGCAGCTTAATGTGTATTTACCAGATCACACACATCTAACGCTAAAATCGTCTGCAACAACACATGTAACGTTAGCTAGGTTATAACTGATTTGCCAGTGGTTAAACCAAAGAGCATAGCTAGAAGTACCGGTAACTTGCCGCTGTTAGCTAGCTAAGGTTAGCTAAAGCTAGCTTAATAGCACGTCAAATTACGATGCAAATAAACGTTATAATTCGCGGTAAAAAAATCATCACTGACTGCAAAATTAACCACACATACATAAAGATGTAAATATGTTAAACAAGTATAGCAAAAAGACTAATGTTGAACTTACATTTGGGTCTCGCTGTCGCGTATTCGGCCGCCATTATCGAAAGTTTTTCACCTTTTGTTAGCTACGCCCCGTCCGCTACGTAGCCAAGATGGCGACAGTTGAGTGTGGAAAGTGTCCATCGATCCACACTCAACTTTTTCACCGTTATGAGTGCACCATCCGGGTACTTGTAGTGCACTGCATTTACCACACTTCGACGAGTGACATTTTGAGTGTACTCAAATAGTTAGTATAAGTACAGAAGTGCGCGATTTGAGACACACCAAGAGAGAGAGGAAGAATTTATCCTGGAAACATAATTTCATTAATTCCAGACTAGGTTAGCGTTAACCTAGTCTCGCATGTCCAGACCTTCCTTCACAGCGCTGTGGAGGAAGGTCTGGCGAGTCCACACAGCATTCCTGGATAGGAGAAAAACGTGCTCTGGTTTATTTGCATTTCTTTAAACCAATCGTCTTGGGCGGAGCTAAGCGGCGGACAGAACCACGGTGCCTCTGCAAAATAGCAGCAAAGGTAGTTTTAGTCGTGCAACAGTGAGCTCAGATTGGACAGATAGTCTAGCTAGCTGTCTGGATTTACCCTGCAGAGATCTGAGGAGCAGTTAACCATAGTCCTCACAAATCCACCGGAGGTTAGAACGGCAAGACAAAGAAAGAGGAGGCCAAAAAGAACGACATCTGGCAGAATTTCCGATGGCACCGGAGCAGTCCCTGAAGTGGAGCATCGTGGATATAGACTAGGGTTACCCTGACTACCCTAATTATAAAGGAACTCTTTGTGACACCAAAGAACATAAATATACACAGAGAAACTTGTCAGTCACCACGTGGGTCCTGATGATTCAGGATGACTTCAGTTATGTCAAGTCATCTTTATTGTCAGTTCTGCAGCATGGGACAGACATAGAGAGCAATCAAAAATACGTTTCTTTGTGAGCCACGGTGCAAAAATGACACATACAAGAAGCATAATGTAAAAGATAAGAAATATATACAAATATAGATACAAAAAAAGATAAGTAATATATATATAGAATAGTTATACATTCAAAATAGTGCAAATTAAAGGCAAAACCCAACAGTATAGAAAACTAAAGATATTGAAAATGTGCAATATAGTAAGAGTTCCTGGGTGTCTTTTTTCAGTCAATTACATCAGTCCTTCCTGCTGATTTGACAAGATGCATAACATGGGTTTGAAGAGAGAGAGTGAGAGAGAGAGAGAGCGAGAGCGAGAGAGAGAGAGATCAGGTGTGCAGTTTGTTTCTACCTGCAGGTATTAAAGTTAATACATGAACTATTGATGCATGCAGAGACACAGGCGCCCACAAATGATGGCATCACTCAGAAATGAGTGTTTGGATTGACTGGCTGCAGGCCTGAAGCTCATATACGTGTGACAGCAGATTGCTGTACATCAATCAGACCCACTACCTTTTCATTCCTGGGATCAGATGTCACTCGGCTGCCAGATGAGCAGATTAACTCCAAACACACGCCTCTCAAATCACACTCCCTCTCATCACTCAAACGTGAAAACAATGCAACGTTTGTTTTCTTTGCAGAGTCAAAAAGAGACTAATGACATCTGAGAGAGGTCATCAATTAAAGATTCAATTCAATAAAGTTTATTGTATTTTACCAACCTGCAGCTCCAGCCCCGAATGTTTTCTCAAAAGCCCTGAATCTTTTAGATAAACTAGTTGTATTGTATTGGCATCATTTGAAACTAAATAACGCTCAAAGTTAAGGTCCTTGCACACTGAGCTCCAAATCTTTTGATTTTGTATTTTTGCTTAAAGTGATGAATTGCAGATTTTAATCCAGCTCTGTGTCTCGGCAGTGCATCCGCCAGACGACCCTAAGCCGTCTCGGCAAACCTCCACAGCTCTTCTTCATGGGAATAATGTGTAATTACTCATGCATTCATGTGTTCATCACATTACAGTTGCAGCTGAACTGGGAGCCTTGTGAGCGGACTGTTGGGTGTTTATTAGCAGAGTTTAAGATGGATTCAGCCTGCAAGAAAAAATGCAGTAGTGTTTAACTGGGAGGAAGTAGATTTTAGTAATATTTCTAAACTGCCAACTTTTCCTTTTGTTGATCTGATGTTTCAGTCTCTCTGGACCTTTATGTCAAGAGCGTATGTTTCTAGAATAAAAAGAACCTCAAAGACTTAAAGCTTCTTTGTATAGCACTTTAAAAAAAAAAAGTTTGCAAAGTGCTTTGACAGAGGAAACAATAGCACATTCAAATCAAATGACGGTATTCATGAGTAGTGACTTTTAAAAGCCGAGACAAAGAGCCTCGGGTTCAAACGGTTCCCACCGAGAACACAAACACATACCACAGCTGAGCCTTATCTTTCTGGGTATAACGCATGATATACGCTGCTGGTTACCAGGACAACACAACAAACCGACGCTCTCTCTCTCTCTCTCTGTGGGCAGCCGACGGCGTTTTCCCACAGCCTGCACCTGGAGCAGGACGCTGCCAGGAGGCGTTTCAGCTCCATGTGCTGACAGAGGAAAACAGCAAGGCTGCAGAAACTGGATCCACTGTTTCAGTGTGTTCACCGAGAGGAAGAAGTGCTTTTACCTTATTCTGAAGTTAAAGTAACAACAAAGGTGGAAGGAAACAAAGTGCATTGAGTAATCTAACTGAATGTAGTTTAAAGTTACCTGTACTCCAGTATTTCTGTTCTACAAAGTACTTTTCACTGCACATCCATCTGACAGCATCAGTTACTTTACAGGATAGTATTCAATATCATCAGCTCATAAATTATGATGTTACATCAGCCTGTACTTATGAAGCATCCATACATATTAATTGGTATGTATTTCACTATTCATTACTGTCAGCTGCTGACAGTACTGTCAGCAGCTGGACAAGAGTGTGAAGATCCTCATGTCCCTGAGAAGAAGTAGTAAAAGTTAAGGAGAAAAGCATGATGCTCACTTTTTGTCGGATAAACTCATCTGCATCGGCCTCTGAAGGTAATGTCACTTCACGGGGCTCTGTACCCGGCTCACACTCACCTTTTCTCGGCCAAATTTAACTGTAAAGACGCTTAACGTAACTGTCACGTGTTGTGCATAAGTTTTTGTATCATACGAACCATTTGATGAGAATGCGTTGGCAAATGCTACTTTCGAAAGGCTTTCAATGCTTTTTGATGCATTTTGGATGCCAAACCTTTTGTTACTCAGAGGTGGAAGAAGTACTCCGATCATTCTGTTGAGTAAAAGTAGTAATACCACAGTGTTACAAGTAAAAGTCCGGCATTAATTTTACTTAAAAGTGCAAAAGTGCATCAACATATGATTAAAGTAGCAAAAGTTACAGTGCTCATTCAGCAGATTGGCTTATTTCAGAATAGTGTATATTTTATTTATTGTTCATCACATAAAGATTGCAGGTGAACTGGGAGCTTTGTGAGCGGACTGTTTGGAGTTTACGATGGATTCAGCCAGTTTTTTTGTGATTGTTGCGGACAAAAATCCTTGATTATGCGGCACGTTTTCTTAAAAAATGCGATTAAATATGAGGGATATTTATGCAATTTTATGCAATGAAATATGCAGGAACTTGCAAAAATTGTGGGAACTTGCAAAAACTGCAGTTTGATGAAAAAGAGAAAAAAATGTGATTCCCCCCAACACCCTGCTTTTCGATGATGTTCACGGCGCGTAATTACGTCACTTCATTATGTTCCCATGGCAACAGGGGAAAATGGCTGCTCTTGTGTGAAGTAAACGCAACATTTTTCAACTTTCTGCTTAGATATATGTGACTTTTTTGCAACGAAAATGCGGGGATTATGAAATCATGCAAGCCCTGCATATTTTGCACGGAAATTGGCAATTTATGTGCCGACAGTGCGGCGTATTTGAAAAAATGCGTCCCCCGCATAAATATGCGGATTTTGGCTGATTATGCATTGAATTATGTGATTTTTCTGGAGGGACTGGTCTAATAATTTCAGCTGGAATTGTAGCCGTTATATTGTTGGCTAGTTTACTTTAGAATCAAACATCAGATTTTATAAACTACATGTGTTCTGTGTGCAGAAATCTGAATGTATAAAGTAACTAGTAACTAAAGCTGGAACAGATGAATGTAGCGGAGTAACTAAAGTAACTAGTAACTAAAGCTGGAACAGATGAATGTAGCGGAGTAACTAAAGTAACTAGTAACTAAAGCTGGAACAGATGAATGTAGCGGAGTAACTAAAGTAACTAGTAACTAAAGCTGGAACAGATGAATGTAGCGGAGTAACTAAAGTAACTAGTAACTAAAGCTGGAACAGATGAATGTAGCGGAGTAACTAAAGTAACTAGTAACTAAAGCTGTAACAGATGAATGTAGCGGAGTAACTAAAGTAACTAGTTTCTAAAACTGTAACAGATGAATGTAGCAGAGTAACTAAAGTAACTAGTAACTAAAGCTGTAACAGATGAATGTAGCGGAGTAACTAAAGTAACTAGTAACTAAAGCTGTAACAGATGAATGTAGTGGAGTAAAAAGTACAATATTTCTCTCTGAAATGTAGCACAGTAGAAGTAGAAAGTGGCATGAAAAGAAAAGAGTCAAGTAAAGTACAAGTACCTCAACATCTGGACTGAAGGACAGTACTGGAGCAGCTGACCCGCCCAGACTCCAGGGGATTAACATTTCCAATAACTTGACTAAAATAGAAGGAACTGGGGGGTGTGTCGTCCCCGCCCCTCACCTGCAGATCAGCCCACCTGAGCGTCTTTAAAAGAGACAAACTGCTCCGTCTCTCCTCACTCCTCTTCTCTTCTTCCCCCTGCACCGGAGAACAGACACAGCTCTTTAATCTCGCCATCATCATGACCATGGTGTACTCCTCCCGAAGCTCCATGGGCGGCGGCTTCGGCGGCGGTGGCTTCGGCGGCGGCAGCAGCTTCGGGGGTGGCGGCTTCGGCCGTGGCGGCAGCAGCCGAGCATCCTTCGGCGGAGGCATGAGCGCGTTCAGCATGGCAGGAGGAGCCGGAGGAAGTGGGGTCAGTGCTTTCTTTTAATGTTTTGTCCCTTTTTTAAGCTTTTGTTGCTTTTTTTTGTTTTTGTTTTATTTGTTCTAAATTTACCTCCTTGAATGCAAGTTCAAAAGCTGAATTTGAATATATTTTCTTCAATGGTCACAAATTTCAGATGCAAAAATGTAGAGCTAAAGAAATGGATCGATTCAGTGTCAACTTTAAATCAATCGGCAACTACTTTGATAATCTATTAATCAGTTTGAAGTGTCAAAAAAGTGTTTGTTACGGATGCGAGAAAAATGCAGAAAACTAAACTCTAAGTGAATTACAGGCACCTCAACGTATTTACTTATCAAAATTTCAGATGAAAAGTTGAGGCTCAGTGTGTAGGGACCTTACTTGAACACTGTTTCAGATTGGTTGACCTTGATTACTCCAGTAACTGTCACCTGTTTATTTGCTTTAGTGCACCTACAACTTTTACTGTAACTTCCTGAAGAAAACTGGATGCTGAAAGGCGCTGAAGTGATGTTTTTAATCTGATCCTTCTCCGAATGTGCCAGATGTAATGAACACATTTTGCCTTTTTTCTAAAAAAGAATGCCTTGGATTTGTCATATTTCTGTCTCTGCCTTGCTTCCACAGGTTAGGGTTTCCCAGGCCAGCAGGAGTTTCTCTGCCGGTGGCGGCGGCGGCTACGGCTTCGGTGGCGGAGCAGGTAGTGGTTTCGGCGGGGGTGCAGGCTTTGGCGGTGGTGCAGGCTTCGGCGGGGGTGCAGGCTTCGGCGGGGGTGCAGACGACAGCCTCATCGGCAACGAGAAGTTCACCATGCAGAACCTGAACGACCGCCTGGCCACGTACCTGGCCAAGGTGGCAGCGCTGGAGAAGGCCAACGGCGAGCTGGAGCTGAAGATCAGACAGTTTGTGGAGAGCAAGGTCGGCCCATCAACCAGAGACTACAGCGCCTTCCACGTCACCATCGCAGAGCTGCAGGGGAAGGTGAGGAACAGGGGCAACATGGGAAATGGTGTTCAGGATCAACCCGTTCTCACTCCCAACTCGTAAAATACTGACGCTTGATCAGTGTCTCTCAGCGTCAGATACGGACACAAAAATCCTCCTTTAGCGTCTGTATGGAACACACCGGGCAGAGCAGCAGCTCAGCAGCACTGTAAGATGAGGTAGTATTAAGAGAGACAACGGTAGAGAGTAGTATGTAGAGGGACAACAGTAGAGAGTAGTATTTAGAGAGACAGCAGTAGAGAGTAGTATGTAGAGAGACAACAGTAGAGAGTAGTATGTAGAGAGACAACAGTAGAGAGTAGTATGTAGAGAGACTACAGTAGAGAGTAGTATGTAGAGAGACAGCAGTAGAGAGTAGTATGTAGAGAGACAACAGTAGAGAGTAGTATGTAGAGAGACAATAGTAGAGAGTAGTATGTAGAGAGACAGCAGTAGAGAGTAGTATGTAGAGAGACAACAGTAGAGAGTAGTATGTAGAGAGACAGCAGTAGAGAGTAGTATGTAGAGAGACAATAGTAGAGAGTAGTATGTAGAGAGACAGCAGTAGAGAGTAGTATGTAGAGAGACTACAGTAGAGAGTAGTATGTAGAGAGACAGCAGTAGAGAGTAGTATGTAGAGAGACAACAGTAGAGAGTAGTATGTAGAGAGACAACAGTAGAGAGTAGTATGTAGAGAGACAACAGTTGAGAGTAGTATGTAGAGAGACTACAGTTGAGAGTAGTATGTAGAGAGACAACATTAGAGAGTAGTATGTAGAGAGACAGCAGTAGAGAGTAGTATGTAGAGAGACAGCAGTAGAGAGTAGTATGTAGAGAGACAGCAGTAGAGAGTAGTATGTAGAGAGACAGCAGTAGAGAGTAGTATGTAGAGAGACAGCAGTAGAGAGAACAGAGCGTCAAAAAGTTTGCCAAGAGTCCCGACCAAGCGTGTCTAAATATGACGCCAAAGATCAAAGATCACTTTCTGATGCCATGGGAGTGAGAATGGGTTGTCAGGGTTGTGTCTGCAGTTGGAGCTCCAGTCCAGGGACTCTCCGTCAGTTAACAGAGGTTTTGTCCTTGGAAAAATGTAAAGAAAATGAACAAACTGATCCTAACCATGGCAGCTATCAACTTCTATAAATCAAAAAAGAAATAGAGCTAATCAAGAAAAGTCATAATTTTGGTGAGTTTGTCAACAAAACACGGGGTCATGCGGTGTAAGGGCCAAAGGAAACTCTCAATCAAAACATTCCTAAAATGATGCTCTTGCATTTTCAGTTTATTGTAAATCAAAAAGATTTCTAAAATGATGGTCTTGCATTGCCTGGAGTCGTGAACTGATTGGGGGACAGGAAATTACTTCAACATTTTTTTAATTTTGTTGTTAACTTGGTTTAAAAAAGAAGGAATAAAAAGAAAGACATAACTAAATATATGTTAAATACATCTGAAGACAAAGTCCTAACCATCACATTAAAGCAATACAGATGAAAAGAAATAACTCAAGTATAACAAAGTGGTTTTGTCTTGAAGGCAAAGTATTTTGGAAGAATGTAAAGTAAATGTAAGGATTTTCTCAAGATAACAAGAAAATTAGCCAACTGAACTTAACCATGGCAGCTCTCACCTTCCATAAATAATGACAAGAATTAAAAGCAAAGAAAGTGAACAACTAAAATGTATTACAGACATCTAAATTAATGCAATACATCAGGAAAAGACATAACAGTGGAAGTCAAAAAGCAGCCAATGAATCCATGCAATAAATGACTTTATCTTGAAATATTTTAGCAAAAACATCAATCATTCACTCATGAATTAGCACACCAAATAAAGGAACGATCAGGGAGCCAGCTGTGTAATTTAAGGCAGTGAGAAGTGACTCAGAGCCCCCGGTGATCGGATGGATGTTGCTGGATAAAAATAGCACGACCACACCTGTTTGGAAGGGATCCAGGTGAAGCTGCCACGCCTCAAACACTCAAGCTGCTGCACACACAGAGACCTGAAACATTTTTACAGCACACACCCCCCCCGCCCCCACAAAAATTGCCTTTATAGGATAAAGCCAACATACTCCCTGGAAATATTCAAACATCATTTTTTATTATATATGGGGGATATAATTTAAGGGAAGAGTTATTTTTAAAACATCTTTGTGTTCGTACTACGTTAAAGACTTCTGGTATTTATTATCGTTAAAGATATGTCCCGGTAAGACCTAGTTTAAAAAAACAGTACAAAAATAGGGTTTTCATGAAATACAAGAAGAGTTTGACTAGGGTTTGACTATTACAGATTTATTTATGTTTACTTACATTACTTATTTTTTATGGTCACTATATACGGGAAGGTAAAATGTGTTTTCTTTGTGGTGTGTAAATATACATATTGGAAGTTGTAAAGAACGTGTGAACCCTTGTGTTGTCTTTCCGTCGACCGCGTAACTTTTTTCTTGGTTCAAATTTAAAATGAAAATGTAAATGTTTTTTTTTCGACACTTGTCACTTTACCCGATGCAGGCTTGATGTTTTCCAATGTTTTCCTGTCTGATGATGAAAACGTCTTCACGCTGTTTTCAGATTAAGGATGCCATCCTGCTCAGAGGGACGGTCTCGCTGAGCATCGACAACGCCCAACTGGCTCAGGACGACTTCAGACTCAAGTCAGAAACTCTTTGTCTTTTTCTCCTCACACAAAAACACAGCCAGCCATCACACAATCAATGCAAAGGAACGAGTGAATGAATCATTCTGACACACAATGTTTCCAAGCTAAATGAAAGAGCAGATAGCAGCAGGACTTTCTGCATTTAACCAATTTTCACTTCAATTCAAATTTATCAAAGTTTCTAGATGAGACGTTTGGGTTTCTTTCAACCAATTTCTCCCAAAATAACATGGATGGTTCCACGCTCTTCACAAGTGAAATTAAGGATGAGATCTCTACTCCCATTGAATTCTGGGTGTTTTATAGCATTATCCTGACTAAACTTTGACATATCTGTGACTGCCCATTCATTCATCTGATCTTAACTATTAGTGCAAATCATTCATAGTTTCTGCCTTTTTTCTAACACAAACATTAGATAATTTCATATAAATGAGATTTATTGACCATAAATTAAAAAATAGGTTTAAAACTAGTGTTAATAAATGTGTTGTAGTGGTAAATATACTGGTGGTAATGGGGGAAAAAAAGTGTCAAACATTGAAAAAAGTGCCAAAAAAAGTTGAAAAACAAAACCACCAAAAAACGTTGAAAGAAGCAAGCAAAACGTCATAAAAAAAAGCAGTGTTCATTTTGACTTGGGAGGACAACACAAGGGTTATTATTATCAGCAGCATCGCTCCCTCTGCTGGCTCTTTTGTAGAATGCCATTTCCTGCCAAAATACAGACAATTCAACTGACAATATCCAATGCAAACATGTAAAAACAATCAGTCAAAGTTAAATAAAATTGATAAGATTCTGAGTTTGAAAAACAATTTCAAAGCCTTTTTTTTTTTTGTGAAAAGGTTTAAAGTTTCTGAATAAGTTGCAAAGATTTCATAGTTTATGAAACGTTTTGAGAATGTCTAAATTGAAATCATACCAGGCTGAACTTCATACTTGTAACTTGTGGTGTCTCAGCTTTAATACAACCTTTTGAAAAAAAAACTAAATCGGAAAACCTTTTCTTTAAAGTTCAACAGTTTTTGAATGCTCCTGTTCGTTTTACTCGTCGAGTTATTCTTTGAAAATTCTTCATGTGATTAAATTATCTGAGCTGTTTTTAAGGTTTCCTGTTTATTTGTCAACAGAACTTTAGCGTTGATATAATTTCTGTCCAATTTTAATTCAGACTAAAAATGTTGGTTACACTTTATTTGAAGGTATTTACATAAGAGTGACATGACACTGTCATGAATGTGTCATAAACGTTTATGACATAATGCTTATTTTAGTAAGTGATATTCGTTTTTTGTCATGACAAGTTATGGTTAGGGGTAGGGTTAGAGTTAGGGTTAGAGTTCATGTGTCATGACTGTGTCATGTCACTCTTATGTAGATACCTTCAAGTAAAATGTTACCAAAATGTTTTCTACATTCACAAACAAGTTTTTTTCACAGGTTCATTTCCAACGGCGTTTTAATCTGGATATCTCTGTCTGTTTGACTGTAATTTGATCCAATAATAAACCGTGCAGGTTTGAGAACGAGCTGTCGATGCGTCAGTCGGTGGAGGCGGACATCGCCGGGCTGAAGATGGTGCTGGGAGAGCTGGGCGTCGCCAAGACCGACCTGAGCATGCAGATCGAAAGCCTGAAGGACGAGCTGGTGACCATGAAGAAGAACCACGAAGAGGTACCAGCATTTCACATTTAAGTTTTTGATCACAACTAATCTAGTCGCGCATTGCCAGCCCCGTCTCTACAGCTACACTAAGGTCTGGCTACACAACAGATGCATTCTGGGATAGGAGGGAAAAAAAACGCTCCGGCTTGTTTGCATTTCTTTAAACCAATCCCAGTCATCGTGGGCGGCGCTAAGCATGGGACGCAGCTAAATAATTTCAGGAAAGAACTTGTTCTGGTGGAACATTTGCACCCCACAAAAGAAAACTCCACATCCAATATTAAATGAAGTTAACTGTTGACACAATACAGTAACGTGAGCTTTTTAAATTACTTGATACATGGTTAAACCTCATTGGCTCTTACCAGTGTATCTCCGTGTGTACTTCGTCCACAGCAATCCCACCAATCAGTCTCAGAACATCCCAGTTAGAGAGGAAATGCCCTAAACATATTCTCTGTAAAGCTTTACAACCATTCCCCAAAAGAACCAAGCCTTGTTCTTCTTCAGAACTCAATATTTTCAGCGTGTAGTTTTGAGAACGGGAATACACAGCTTTATCCTGCAAAATGTACTTCTGTTCATCCAGACTAAAAACGTAAATAACATACAATATATCAACATGAAACTTTCCCAGATAATCACTGACATTAAAGCAATTCTTTTTTGTATTTTGTATTTAGTTTTGTTTAAATGTGCAAATGAGGCATTACCATTACCTTAAGTTAACTTTTGGTGAATTTAGGAGAAATCTACAGACACAAATAGACAAAGTGTAGTCAAATAAAGGTTGTCTCTGTCAGGAAATGT
Organism: Perca flavescens; assembly: GCF_004354835.1. Lineage (NCBI taxonomy): Eukaryota > Metazoa > Chordata > Actinopteri > Perciformes > Percidae > Perca > Perca flavescens. Next base: position 32,092,359 of record NC_041345.1, read on the forward strand.
GAGTCTTGGACACAAAAATGCAGAGTTGAGGTAATTTATTAAAGAAAAGACTTACAAAGTAAGGTGTCCTGAGGAAGGTAGGCACAAACGAAGATAAACCAGAAGACATGACAGGGGAAAAACAACCAGGAAGGAGCGACAATGAACCGACACAAGACAAAGACAGCACAGAGACGAAATACACAGGGTAATGAGGGTGAAACAAGGGACAGGTGACACGAGGGCTCAGGGACAGGTGAAACACATAAGGGCGGGGCAGACAATCAAAAAGGTGGGAAAACACAAGGCAGGAAGTAAAACAAGACATTACAGGGGGCAGAGAGAGAGAGAGAGAGAGCGAGAGAGAGAGAGACTTAGAGAATAAGAGAATAAAACAGGAAAAACTACAACAGAAACCCAATATGGTGACAGTCTCCCCACCAATCTGAAAGAACACATGAAGTGTTTTTGCCTGTAGTGTGTCTCCTTAATTGTAACATTACATCCTCCCTCCTCCTGCAGGACCTGATGTCCATGCGCACTCAAATGAGCGGTCAGGTGAACGTGGAGGTGGACGCCGGTCCGCAAACCGACCTCACCAAGGTCATGGAAGAGATGAGAGAACACTACGAGATGCTCGCCGCCAAGACCAACAAAGAGCTGGAGTCCTGGTTCCAGTCCAAGGTGGGAAGGCTAAAGCCCCTGGCACACCAACCCGACAGCCGACCGTTGGCAGAAAAGGCAGTCGGACTGATCAGTCGGCTCCCCAAGTTTGTCCAAAAAGTAGCCTACCCCGGAATACACCGAAGCGACGGCGACTTGAGCGCACGTTCTGCGTGTGCACGAGACGTAATACATCTCTATAACAGCAGGCGGCGCTAATCTGTATTGTCGCCCAAAACATGAAAACCGGCAGCTGATTGGACGAATGTGTCACGTGGGTCTGGCTGCTCTCGGATTTTTCAACCGGGCTTAATGGCAGAAATCTGTTTCTGAAAACATTTTAAGAGAGAAATAGGCCATACAGCTGCTGAATCTGTCTTCATTTCAGATTGACAAAGGTCAATTTAAAAGATTTTCGTCAGATTTTGAGAGGCTTACGCGCTCATCCCGCTTGTCATTTCCAGGTTAGCACTCCACCAATCAGATTGGTCATTGAGTCCGACTGCCCGCCCTCCAACCAAGCAAGTCAGGTTGGCCAAAATTAAAGCCGCCAGCTCCTCCGACGGACAACGGCACGGAACAAACCAAACAGACTTGAGTCACTGACCTCGCCAGATTATCCGACGGCCGATTATCGGGTTGGTGTGTCAGCGCCATAAGATTCTGCTAAGAGTCTGAGCAGGGGCGATTTTAGCCCTTTTTTAGGGGTGCTTTAGGATACCTAAATTTGATCCCGGCACCCCTAAAAAATAATTGTTAAAAAAAGAAAGTCTGTGTTTGACAAGCTCTCACGAGATCAGTTGTTGAGCCACCTAGGACATTGCAGTTTCAGCTCAAAATGCACATCCACACATCCAGCCGAACATTTGTCAAAATCCCACAAATCTCTAATTTTCTAAAATTATTGATATACACACACACACACACACACGTTGTAATACTACCTCGCCTTTTAATGGCTCAGCATTAACATTTTCAAGTAATGTGTCTTTCTAGTTCCTATACCATGACGGTCCAAAATAATGTTAAAATGCACAGTTAGCAGTATTTAAAAAAGAAATATTTTAAAAAGGGTGCCAGGCACCCCTAAAGCTGTGATCCCAGAATCCTCCCTGACTCTGAGTATTGAAGAGCATGCTCAGGCTTGCTAACCGCATCTCTTCTGACAGGCGATTTAGAGTCCCTTCATTTAGACTCAACAGGCTAAAGAAGTCTTTTATACAGCACATCAGTCTATCCTTATGCTAAACCAAAATCAAAGTGTGCTGCCAATTAAGATCTGTATCTGAGGATTTCATGAAACGTATTTCTCTGTCATGACTGTTGATTTGTTTTCATCTTTTTAACTATGTGTGTAATTGTTGTCTAACTTTGTGTGTACTCACAAGCTGCTCGGGAATGCAAAATGAATTTCAGTGTCAAATGATAATAAAATTGTATCATATCGTGAAGATGTAAGTCAACGAAGATGTTTTTGTTTTCTGTCTTTTGATGACTTCCTCTCTCTCCTCCTCCTCCTCCCAGTCGGAGATGCTCAGTAAGGAGGTGGCGACCACAGAGATGACGATCAAATCGACGGTCTCGGAGGTGAAGGAGGTGAAGAGTCAACTTCAGGCTCTGGAGATCGAACTCCAATCACAGCACAGCATGGTGAGAGCACAGCGCTAACTGTTACTAATGCTTAGTTAGCATGCACTGACTCTCGATCAAGCCCGCTTTTTAATAAGTAGTATATTTTCATTATTATTTATGGTTTCAGGTCAACGCATTTTTTTTAACAGGTTTTGTATGATGTTGTATGAAAACGTATGCGCAACAATTCGTATGATCCATCCATCCATCCATCCATCCATCCATCCATCCGTCTTCGTCCGCTTATCCGGTGTCGGGTCGCGGGGGGAGCAGCTCCAGCAGGGGACCCCAAAGTTCCCTTTCCCGAGCAACATTAACCAGCTCCGACTGGGGGATCCCGAGGCGTTCCCAGGCCAGGTTGGAGATATAATCCCTCCACCTAGTCCTGGGTCTTCCCCGAGGCCTCCTCCCAGCTGGACGTGCCTGGAACACCTCCCTAGGGAGGCGCCCAGGGGGCATCCTTACCAGATGCCCGAACCACCTCAACTGGCTCCTTTCGACGCAAAGGAGCAGCGGCTCTACTCCGAGCTCCTCACGGATGACTGAGCTTCTCACCCTATCTCTAAGGGAGACGCCAGCCACCCTCCTGAGGAAACCCATTTCAACCGCTTGTACCCTGGATCTCGTTCTTTCGGTCATGACCCAGCCTTCATGACCATAGGTGAGGGTAGGAACGAAAACTGACCGGTAGATCGAGAGCTTTGCCTTCTGGCTAAGCTCTCTTTTAAATCCACGACGGTGCGATAGATTGAATGCAATACCGCACCCGCTCGCCCGATTCTCCGACCAATCTCCTGCTCCATTGTCCCCTCACTCGCGAACACAACCCCAAGGTACTTGAACTCCTTCACTTGGGGTAAGGACTCATTCCCTACCTGGAGAAGGCATTCCATCGGTTTCCTGCTGAGAACCATGGCCTCAGATTTAGAGGTGCTGATCCTCATCCCAACCGCTTCACACTCGGTTGCGAACCGATCCAGTGAGTGCTGAAGGTCGCAGGCCGATGATGCCATCAGGACCACATCATCTGCAAAGAGCAGCGATGAGATCCCCAGCCCACCAAACTGCAACCCCTCCCCACCCCGACTACGCCTCGATATCCTGTCCATAAATACTACAAACAGGATTGGTGACAAAGCGCAGCCCTGGCGGAGGCCAACCCTCACCTGAAACGAGTCCGACTTACTACCGAGAACCCGGACACAGCTCTCGCTTTGGTTGTACAGAGATTGGATGGCCCTGAGAAGAGACCCCTCACCCCATACTCCCGCAGCACCTCCCACAGTATCTCCCGGGGACCCGGTCATACGCCTTCTCCAAATCCACAAAACACATGTAGACCGGTTGGGCATACTCCCAGGCTCCCTCCAGGATCCTTGCGAGTGAAGAGCTGGTCCGTTGTTCCACGACCAGGACGGAATCCGCATTGTTCATCCCTCAACCCGAGGTTCGACTATTGGCGAACCCTCCTTTCCAGCACCTTGGAGTAGACTTTACCAGGGAGGCTGAGAAGTGTGATACCCCTATAATTGGCACACACCCTCTGGTCCCCCTTTTTAAAAAGGGGAACCACCACCCCAGTCTGCCACTCCTTTGGCACCGTCCCAGACTTCCACGCAATGTTGAAAAGGCGTGTCAACCAGGACAGCCCCTCCACACCCAGAGCCTTGAGCATTTCTGGACGGATCTCATCAATCCCCGGGGCTTTGCCACTGTGTAGTTTTTTGACTACATCAGTGACTTCCGCCTGGGAAATCGACGACAATCCCCCATTATCCTCCAGCTCTGCCTCTAACATAGAGGGCGTATTAGTCGGATTCAGGAGTTCCTCAAAGTGCTCCTTCCAATTCGTATGATATCGTTTGAAATTAGGAGATGAAAAGAGTGGCTAAGTTATAGCGTCTTTACAGTTAAGGGCTTCACTGTCTGTCTCCCTGTAGAAAGCGTCTCTTGAAGCCACACTGGCCGACATCCAGGGCCGCTACGCCATGCAGCTGAACGGATACCAGATGATGGTGAGCGGTATGGAAGAGCAGCTGGTGCAGCTGAGGGCCGACCTGGAGCGACAGGGACAGGAGTACCAGATGCTGCTGGACATCAAGACCAGACTGGAGATGGAGATCGCCGAGTACAGGAGGCTGCTGGACGGAGAGGCTGGTGGCAGCGGCGGCGGCAGCGGCGGGTGAGAAGAGATCAGAGATTCAATCCAACTCGGGTTTCATTCATCCAAGATACCAAACACTAGATATGTCTAACTTCCTGTCTCTCTCTCTCTCTCTCTTAGATCGACAGGTTTGTCCTCTTCCTCCTCCTCCTCCTCCACCGTCATCAGCAGCAGCACCACCACAGTCGTCAAATAAGTCATAGAGGAGAAAAATTAATCTTAGCCACCATCTGAGACCAATCATACATCTTACGTCACTTAAACACACATTTGGTATCTGATTTGGGGTCTATTCTTAATCTAAACATTGATGCATTTACATCAGTTGATCATTTACATGCACATATAATATTCTGTTTTTTGTCCTCATTCTGAAAAAGACAATGTCCCTACCTAGCTGTTTCCACGGCTATAGCAAGTCAATATTCCACTAATGCATACATGCCGCCGTACAAAACAGGATAATAAACTAACAGCTACCATAATGGTCAAGTAGCTGTGTTTCTCCTTACTTTTGGCCATGCATCTCTACCAAAGCCCTGCAATTGGTCGGCTGGTTGGTTTGTGTTCAACAACCATAGCAACGCACTGAGCTGACCATACGGCGTAAACTAGCGAGAGGCTGTAAACTAGCGAGAGGCCGTAAACTGTCACAAACTGCGGTAAAAACCCTAATTGGGATGCAAATTCTGAATGTGCTGTGTACATGTCCAAAAGAATGCTTGTAAAACCTGAATGATGCCGGCATATCACATGGAATATGCTGTTTACATGACCTGTATCAAATTTGTGTAATTAGTGTGCATGTAATACATATCAATGATATCAATCATTGTGTGATACTTTGGGTCAGGGACAACTTTAATCCCAACAAAGCTTCTGTCTTCCTCAAGGAATAAAACTCAACTAAACTCAACCAGACGTGTCTGAATGTTTCTGAAACAGCAGTTTGACAAAAGAAATATCAAGTGAAGTAACAACTTCCATGTTTCCATAGCTTCTCATGTCAGGATGTGTTTGGAAGACGGACCTATAAAATTAACCTGTACAGATGTACCTTATAAAGATGCCACTGGGTGAATATTCAGGGTAACATAACAGAAAAGTTTGATAATGAGGTAAAGAACCACCCTTTGAAAAAATTAAGACAAAAATAGACACCTAACACAAATTAGAATTTTTGTTTTCATCCTATTAGACATATTTGTAAAATGGTTTCATAGTTAACTTAGGAATTCTTGACATTTGACTTTTTGGATAAACAATCTAATCAGTTCATCCTTGAGTCCAAGTGGACAATTACGCCAAGTTTGAAGAAATTCCTTCCAGACGTTCGAGGGATATCGCATTTTGTTTTCAGTTTCTCTAAATCACAAAATCGTCTAAATAGGCAGATGTATATTCACGATGAGGTTTATTTATTGGCGGCATCAACACTCAACAATATGTCCGAGGGAAATTTTGGACATTATTTTTTCTAAATTACATTGAGTGACATTCATCTTGGATTTTAGTAGAACGCAGGCACCCAGGACCAACAGAATTGGGTCATATATTCAACATTAACAGAATACCATCTTTTAACCAAGAAAAAAAAGTCTCTAGGTCCATTTTAAAAGCTCCTAAACGCAAATTTTTACTGACATTTGGTATACAGGCTGACTCAAATGGCAAAAGTCTTACCATGGCAAATATCGTGTTGACCCAATTGTCCCTGGTTTCCAGGGGAGATGTGCACATTGACTTACCCTGGAAACGAGCAATCTGAGGCCCATACATACATCCCAACCACCACGCTGGTATTCCTAGTTGGGGAAGGACATTTGGGAAGAATTTTGTCATTTTTAATTTTTAGCCTTCCCTAAGGATATGGGACAAGTGTAAGGCTTTTTAATGCGGCATTTTGTCCTTCCAAGTGTCCTGAAAACACCCGTCTGTCCCAGGGAAAGATAAGAAGAATTCTGATATTGCAGGGGCACATTTATATTTATTTGTTTGAATTATTTTAAAGATTGATGCAGCTAAAAGCGGAAACAGGGTCTGTTGCATACTGCCCTTAAAGTGCAGGTATTTTTCCAGAGCCGACAGCATAATCTTCACTGTTCCCAGGGTGTTGCTTTGGGTCTCCCAGGGCTTATTTCATGCCACAGTCTTTGTTAAAGGCTAACACTGGTGAGAAAAGGAAGAGTTTGGCACGATTAACCCAGGATTTGTCAATTTTATAGTTTTATGGCTGGTTAGGTTCCTGACTGAGCCTTTTTTTCCACAGTTTTGGGAAGGCTGGTAACTCCCGACCAATCGGGACTGGATCGAATGGGTCTTGATTACTCTCAACATTAAAAAAGCCCTTAGTGGTTGTTAGCTTTACCACGGTTGTTGGGTACTCATAGGTGTCTCCATGTACACCAATAATGGGTACTGGATCACCTTGAACCCGGGACGTTGCCCCCAACACAGATTCATGGACCAAGATTGAGAGCAAGGCTTCTACATCTACACAGGGCATTGTTAACTTCTGGTGACTGATCTATTTGGCCTCATAAAGCTAAAGCTCTTAGATAATGGTCCATAACAAGAGTCTCTGCAATTGCTGCAGGGCTGTTCTTGTCTGGCTCTCTATGCTTTCAAGGCACTCAAATCAATTTGTGCATCTGGGCAGTTGAGTTATGGAAACATTGACATGCTAAATTTAGTGAGGCCAAAATAATAATATTTACTGATAAAATAATGTTGAAATGCCTGTGAGTGAATTACACAACCCTAACCCTGTTACAGGATTTATGTGTTCATATCTACTCACCCTGAAGATCTGCTGATGTGAACACACGGACTATCCAGTTTAAAGTCTGAGGAACAAACTGAGACATTTATGCCTGCTGACAAAGACACATAAAGACAGCATCACTGCTATATATGGAAACAGGAAGCATTTTCAGCCGGTCACGACCTGACATTCATTTTTAGGGTAATTTGTATTGAGAAATGACTTTAAGAATTTTTTTACTCATTAGTAAAAAAATGTTAAGAAAACTTTAAGAAATACTTTAGGTCAATCTTTACTTAGATCAATAAAAGAATAACTAGACGGGCCTCATTCAAGTAAGGACAACTTGAATATATAAGTTTATTATAACACAAATCAGTTCTCAGAGAAGCTCTTGGTACAGCTCGACTCAGATTTACGAAAAACTTAAAGTTACATTTGAAAGAGAGAAAAGGTCCAAGGTACCTTGAAAATCCAGAGTTCTTGTGTAATTTGCTCAGCGAGTCATTCTGGCATTGAGTAATGATGCTCATTAACTATGGCGTTGTTGCTGCACCAATCACATCAGTGTATCTGATATAGGCGGGCCAGAGGCGAGCTAAACAGATAACGACAGCGCTGCAATGTCAAAGTCATTATTAACACTGCAAGATGGCTACGGATGGACACCAGTTGTTTGAAACGGCTTTGGCCGCTACAATGAACAATTTAGACTTGGCTTTTTATCTGAAAGAGGAACAGAAGACGCTCAAATCATTCCTTTGCAAGAAGGAAGTTTTTGCTGTTTTGCCGACCAGATACGGCAAGAGTTTAATCTACCAGTTAGCTCCGCTGGTAGCTAAGCGTATACGTCATCCCGTGTATTGTTGTGATTGGTCGTAGTGTTATCCAATTGTGTGCACTGAGATTTTCGAATGCATACTTGAGTTGGGCCATTATCATTACTTATTGCCAGACCCTTAATCTTTCGGATTTGGGTCTGGATTTCCAGGCTAGGTCCAATGCACTTTTCTCGTGAAAAAAATAAAAAGCCTTTATTGTAATGGCTATTTCATATTGAAATCTTACATTAAAAATAGAACTGGGTAGCAGCACAAAATGGTCACTTTGTTGACATCGTGATTACAAACATCTGATAATTGTAAACACCTCAGCACACAACCAGGGATCTCAAAGGTGACGAATGCAAAGTGTAAGAGCCAATTAGTGCTCTTGGTATAAATAGGAACCAATCTTTGGTTCCTCAGGTGTAACCGGGAAGCACATACAGTTTTTGACCACGCACACGCATACACACACCCACCAACGCCACACAAGCAGTAATTTGTCTTGAAAACCAACGAATTTCTCATGGAAATAAATTGAACCAATGGCGTTAACTGCAAATATGACTTGGACTTTCATTGATCAAAAAGGTAAAAAGTGCGTCAATTACTCTACCCGTAGACGAGCACCTCAGGGGCTTAAAGCTTGGGTTTAGCCTCAACATTCAAGTCAAAAACTTTTTGCTTAGTGGAGTTTGGAGACGTGTTGGAGGACGTGGTTTGGAAACGTGTTTCCGCACGTTTGGTAAAGACAGGAGCACACGGCGTGGAGCAGACGGCGGTGTAAGGTGTGGAGTGCTTCGCCACTGCTGTGGCTCATCTGTTAATTGGCTGATCAATACGGAGGAAAGGGGACCGCTGGGCTACAGACACCGCTCATTAGCTGCACTGGGCGCCAGAGATGATCAACGCTACGAGGGACGTGGGGGCTGTACTAGATTGAATCACATCAGCTGTTCATCAGAGATGAGGTAAGGTAGCGCTACCACCGGATTAGATGGCCATCTAAAGTTTGTGCACACGTAAGTTATGCCGCGTAATTCCAATGCATTGGTTGCTGAAGTGGATAAACAATAAACTTTGCGTTGGTCGGTTTGTTGCAACCTGTTGACTGTCAGACTATTAAATATGTCGGAGTGCAATGCGGACACGGACAAAACCCCAGCTGCGAGCGTGCTAGCTGACAAAGCGGACATAATGGTCAGCAGCAGTGAAAGACAAAGAAGCACGCGTGCAGTCAAACTATCTGTTAAAGCACTCGCTGATAGGTTGGACAGGTTACAAGCTGGCAGAAAATCAAAGCTAAATAAAGCTCATGGGTTAAGAAAGACGATACAAGGTTTAATGGCAATTTGTAAACATTCAGGTGTGCAAAATGCTTGTGATGGTTATATTGAACTGTGTGAGGAAATAAGATATATGCATGACTCTATTTTGGGTTTATTACCACAGGAGGAGAAAGAGAAACATGAAACATGGTTTAAAGCCAAAATGATGTTCAATGATGAGTTTATTGCCAACATGCAAAGGTGGGTTGAAAAACATGTTTGTAAAAATGCTGGTAGTGAAAATGCTAATATTGATGATGGTGATCAGGATATAAACCCAAATGACAGTGTTTCCAATGTGGGTAAATCCAAAAGTAACATCAGTAGAAAATCAAGTACCACCTCCTCTGCACAAATTAAAGCTGCAGCTGAAAGGGCTGCAGTAATGGCTCGTATGGCAGCTTTGAATCAGCTACAGGTGTTGGAAGAAAAGGAGTTTCAAATAAAGAGGAGAAAAATGCAATTGGAGCTGGAAACCGAGTTAGCCGCATCTACTGCTAAGCTGGCCGTTTTGCAGGCAACGGACGGTCAACGTTCCTCTCATGCATCATCAAATGGAATGAACTCTTATTTTGAAAAGGAAAAAGGGAAACTGGAACAATTAAACACACTTAACCCTATGGCAAAGGAATATAAGTATAAAAAAACACAGCAAAAGGAGTGGCTGTTGTCACAAAACAAACCGCTTGAAAATGATTGTAAAACAATGCAAAGGGAAGTGCAGGTTTTATCAAAATTGGCGGCAAAGGATCATCAGGATAAGGAAAAAGCGCAAGTTTTGCAAACTGATGCAAGAATTACTTTGGAAAAGCAGGAAAATGGGCAAATGCATCTAATGCATCAATACAATGGACAAATAGCATCAGGAGATGTTGTTGCTATTATGCAGAAGCAGAATGAGATAACAGCGGCACTTGTTCACCAGCAGTGCTTGCTGTCTTTGCCAACAAGAGACATTCCCATATTTGAAGGAGATCCATTTCAATATAAGGCTTTCATAAGGGCATTTGAGCAAGGAGTGGAGGATAAAGCTAGTGGAGCTGACTGCTTGTACTACTTGGAACAATTCACAAGAGGACAGCCAAAGGAATTGGTTCGTAGCTGTCAACACATGGCTCCTGAACGTGGCTACATTGTGGCAAAGGGTCTTCTTAAAGAGCATTTTGGAAACGAGTACAAGATTGCTACTGCATACATAGAAAAAGCTTTACTTTGGCCAACAATTAAGTCGGAGGATGTCAAAGCCCTCCAAGCTTATGCATTATTCCTGCAGGGATGTTGTAATGTGATGGAAGAACTTCAGTTTATGCAAGAGTTAGATATACCAACTAACATGAAGGTTGTTATTTTCAAGTTGCCATTCAAGCTTAGGGAACGTTGGAGAAGCAAAGCTCATGATATTTGGGAAGCTTCAAATGACAGAGCTCATTTCACGAACATGGTTGCATTCCTTGAGAGACATGTAAGAATCTTGTCAGATCCAATTTTTGGAGATATTGAGGGTGTAAGCCTACCACAGAAGCCTGTTAGCTTAAACACTTCCAACAAGTTTAAACCACAGTCAATGAGCAGAATGAAAGGAAGCAGTTTTGCTACTACAGTTACTCCAATTGAGAGCAAAAATCAAGCAAATTGCCTTAAGAAAGGGGGCTTGTCTTGTCATTACTGTACACGTGCTCATCCTTTAGATAAATGCCAACAATTTAAAGGTAAGAAGCAAAGAGACAAAAGAAGTCCTTACACAGAAGAAAATGCCAGTCACTACAGACAACACTGCAACTGCTGCAGATGTTAAAAGGTGGCCTCATTTGTCAAAGGTTTATATTCCCAGCTTAAAGGCCAATGTTGACATGTTGATAGGAACCAACGCTCCATGGAACCATGGGAAACTGTCAACAGCTGTGGAGGTGGCCCATACGCTATAAGAACGGTGTTGGGATGGGTCATCAATGGTCCTTTAAATGGAAATGGCAACAGTGTCGACATGGAGCTTCCTTCTGTACTGGTAAATAGGATTTCGGTATCTAACTTGGAGCTCATGCTGAACAATCAGTACAATCATGATTTTAACGAAAAGACTTCAGAAAACAAAGAGATGTCTAGGGAAGACTGCAGATTCATGGAAATCATGGACTCTTCTGCAACATTACAGGAAGAGAGGTACTGGTTGAAGTTACCTCATAAGAAAACAGAGATCTTTCTACCAAATAACTTTGCGGTAGCCAAACAACGAATACTTGGGTTACGGAGAAAGTTTGTGAAGAGTCCAACTTTGCACAAAGAATATTCCAGCTATCTCAATAAAGTTGACAAAGGTTATGCAGAGCAAGTACCTTCGGAGCAGTTGCAATGTGGAGGTGGTAAATTGTGGTACATCCCACACCACAGTGTCTACCATCCCAGAAAGGGCTCTTGCGAGTTGTGTTTGATTGTGGAGCTACCTATAAAGGAACATCATTAAACAGCCAGTTATTGCAAGGACCGAATCTCACCAGCTCACTCTTAGGAGTTCTCACTCGATTCAGGCAGGAGCCTGTAGCAGTTATGGGAGACATACAGGCTATGTTTCATCAAGTGAAGGTGGTGGAGCAAGATAGAAATCTTCTTCGTTTTCTCTGGTGGCCAGAAGGGGACTTGAGTAAGGAACTCCAGGACTACAGCAGTTTCGTCACCTAGTTGTGCGAGCTATGCACTTAGGAAAACTGCTAATGACAACAGAACCGACTTTTCTGATGAGACTGTAAAAGCTGTACACCAAAACTTTTATGTGGATGACTGTTTAATGAGCTTGAGCTCAGAAATTGAGGCCATTCAGATGGTTAAAGAGCTCAATACTCTGTAAAAGAGGTGGATTCATACTGGAAAATTGATCAGTAATAGCCGGACAGTTTTACAGACTATTCCAGAAGACCAGCGGGCCAAGGAGCTAAAGGAGCTGAATCTGGACCGAGATGATCTTCCAATAGAAAGAGCTTTAGGTCTGCTTTGGTGTGTCGAATCGGACTCCTTTAAATTCAAGTTGGAAGTAAAACCGCAATCGCTAACCAGACGGGGCATGCTATCCATCACAAGCTCTGTGTATGATCCTTTGGGTATCTTGGCACTAGTCACTTTGTCTGCAAAGATGATGCAACAGGAGCTTTGCAGGAGAAAGTGTGGATGGGATGATACTGTACCAACAGATATCTTGGTTGAGTGGAAACAGTGGTTGGTGGATATTGAGTCGTTGACTGCATTTAAAGTGGACAGATGTATAAAGCCGAAGGACTTTGGAGTACTCATACAAAGGCAGTTACATCACTTTGCTGATGCCAGTAATGGTGGCTACGGAACTGTATCTTACGTCAGGCTGCAGAACTCTAGAAACAAGGTTCATGTTGCTTTCCTGTTGGGTAAGGCCAGAGTAACGCCGATAAAGTCCATAACTATTCCACGATTGGAATTGACAGCTGCTGTCTTGGCTGCTAGAGTGGATGTGATGCTAAAAATGGAGCTGCAACTTCAGTTGGAGGACTCTGTGTTTTGGACGGACAGTACTTCAGTACTAAAGTATATTAATAACGAGGACAAGCGATTCCAAACCTTTGTGGCAAACAGGATTTCTGCCATAAGAGAGATTTCAAATCCTTCCCAATGGAGGCACATTAGCTCTAAAGAAAACCCTGCTGATGCTGCATCCAGAGGAATGAAGGTGGCTGACTTCCTAAAGAACAGCAGTTGGCTGGAGGGTCCAAGGTTTCTTTGGAAGTTGGAGACAGATTGGCCAGAAATGTATGATGGTGATATCAGAGTGGACTCTGATGATCCGGATGTCAAAAGAGAGACATTGGTGAACTTTGTGGTGGATGATTCCCTTAAAGCTACAGATCATCTCATGAGCTATTTTTCGGACTGGAGGAGGCTCAAAGTTGCAGTGGCTTGGTTTCTCAAGCTGAAAGCAGTTCTGTTGAAGCTTAGTCAAAAGAGAAAAGCTTTGGAGGCTGCTGGAAGTGTACAGGCTACTCAAATGGAAAAGGTAAAGCCCATAAACATTTCAAGGAGTCTTGACATCCTGACACCAAAGGTTCTGGAGGAAGCGGAGTTAGCTATCATTCGCTATTGTCAACAGCAAAGGTTTCAGGACGAAATCACCTCACTGTTGTCCGGATATGGAACAGTAAGCAGACAAAGTTCCATCTATAAACTGGATCCGATCTTGGAGGATGGACTCCTACGGGTTGGAGGGAGATTAAGCAAGGGCGCAATGCCGTTGGGAATAAAACATCCACTAATTCTTGCCAAGCAGCAGCATATTTCCATGGTTATTCTTAAGGACATTCACCATCTATTGGGTCACAGTGGTCGAAATCATTCACTGTCTGCATCGAGAAGGAAATATTGGATAACTAAAGCAAATTCTGCAGTGAGGAAAGTCATTTCTGAATGCACAGTTTGCAGACGCTACAATGGGAGAGCTATGGAGCAAAAGATGGCAGACCTTCCAAAGGAGAGAATAGTCCCAGATCTACCTCCATTTACCAATTTGGGAGTGGACTATTTTGGTCCTGTTGAAATAAAGAAAGGAAGAACAACTTGCAAACGATATGGAGTAATATTTACATGCATGGCTTGTAGAGCAGTTCATCTAGAGGTGGCAAACACACTTGAGACTGATGCCTGCATAAATGCATTACGACGGTTCATCAACAGGAGAGGTCAAGTTGTCCATATCAAGTGTGACAATGGAACCAACTTTGTTGGAGCGGAGAGAGAGTTGAGAGAGGCTCTGGCTGCATTAAATCAGGAGCAAATTCAAAGAGCTCTCATTCCAGCTGGAGTTGAAAGGAGTTTCAATCCACCGGCGGGATCTCATCATGGTGGTGTTTGGGAGCGCATGATACAAATGGTACGCCGTATTCTGAGATCAATCTTGCACCAGCAGACCTTGGATGATGATGGACTCCACACTATCATCTTCTGTTACTAAAGGGAAAACCAGCATTGGCACCTGGTCTTTTTGAACCTTCCGACATGTACATGAAGCGGCGATGGAAACAGGTTCAATATTTCACGGATTTGTTTTGGAGGAGATGGATCAGGGAGTATTTGCCGTTACTCCAGGAACGACAGAAGTGGAACCAAAGGAAGAGGAGCCTAGTTTTTGGAGATGTCGTAGTCATCATGGACTCCACAGCTCCACGTGGATCTTGGCTTCTTGGCAAAGTGCTTGAAGTTCATCCTGACAAAAGAGGTCTGGTACGTTCTGTCAAGCTACAGACAAAAAACAACATTATTGAGAGACCTATAACTAAACTGTGCTTAATCAAAGAAGGGTAGATTGATTAATGGTGATTTACATGTATGGGTTTTGATGTTTTTCACATGTGGCTCTTCTATTATATGTTTGAATTGTAATGTCTGTCTGCCATTTACAATTAGGGGCCGGTGTGTAAGAGCCAATTAGTGCTCTTGGTATAAATAGGAACCAATCTTTGGTTCCTCAGGTGTAACCGGGAAGCACATACAGTTTTTGACCACGCACAAGCATACACACACCCACCAACGCCACACAAGCAGTAATTTGTCTGGAAAACCAACGAATTTCTCATGGAAATAAATTGAACCAATGGCGTTAACTGCAAATATGACTTGGACTTTCATTGATCAAAAAGGTAAAAAGTGCGTCAATTACTCTACCCGTAGACGAGCACCTCAGGGGCTTAAAGCTTGGGTTTAGCCTCAACACAAAGTATTCCCACCAGATGGCTGTACAAAATATATAGGAGAAAAATAAAATGAAGAAAAAAGGAAAAAACATGGGTGTGCAAACAAAAAAACTATATAGGACTAATTATACATTTACAGGATTTTTTGCTAAAGCATTATAGCATATAATTGAAAAACTACAAAAAAGGATTGTAATCAATCCTTTCATTGAGTCCTGGATCAAGTGTGGATGGCATATTGTATATAGCATATATAGAAGGTTTCTCTCTGCAATAGTAGGCTAGTTTGTCAATCACCCCGAATATTATATATATAATTATTTATGACTTCAAGGCCTTCAACTGTACTTTAAAAAGTGTTTAGCCATTGGTAATCCAAATGAGCTTTTATAATGGCATACTTGAGTTGAGACTCTGTCTTTCAGGCGCGTGTTTGTCCAGCCTATGTAAAAGTAACCACGTGTAAAAGATAAACGGTACACAACAAACAATGTTATAGTAATAAATGTTTTAATGTCATACATGCCTTATGAGTTTTAACGTCACTGAACTGCTTGCACTCCCTTACTCCACAATGGTTGCAAAGGACACATTTATAAGTATATTTTAAAGAGCTTAGTTCTTGCGATAACCTGAGCCTTTTTGTAAGCATCCTGGATGGTTGTTGTTTCATAACCTCTATCAGTCTTACAAACTCTTGGTCTGTGTCACAGATACGTCAAATACGTTGGAATTGGTCAAATGTTACATTTACTCAGCTCAGTCAGCTGATGACAGAAATCATGAAGTGATTCTAAACCGTTAAAATGTTGATAATCAAAGAGATGAAATAAGACAAATGTATGTATGTAGGGATCCAAGATGGCGGCATGTATGGTCTGATGTGTGTTTGTCCTCTTATCTATACTTATCTTTTGATTGCCTTTATGCTCATATATGGAGTAAACATTTTAGCAGATTCTATGATTGAGCTCTTTGGTTTTTAGATGAAATGATTTTTTTGGATTATGGACTATTTTGCTGCAGAAAATCTTCCATTTCCAGGCTTTACTTGGATCCTGAGGCCCTGTTAGCCTATAGGCCCTAGCAGCTCAGCTACCATCTCTAGGCTCCAGGCCCTAGCAGCTCAGCTACCATCTCTAGGCTCCAGGCCCTGGCAGCCCAGCTTCCATCTCTAGGCTCCAGGCCCTAGCGGTCCAGCTGCCATCTCCAGGCTCCAGGCCCTAGCAGCCCAGCTACCGTCTCTAGGCTCCAGGCCCTGGCAGCCCAGCTTCCATCTCTAGGCTCCAGGCCCTAGCGGTCCAGCTGCCATCTCCAGGCTCCAGGCCCTAGCAGCCCAGCTACCGTCTCCAAGTTCTGTTTGAGTACTGAGGCCTTCCTAGCCTCTCCAGACCCTAGCAGCTCAGCTTCCATCTCCAGGCTCTACTTGGATATTGAGGCCCTGCTAGCCTCTCCAGGCCTTAGCAGCCCAGCGGCCATCTCTAGGCTCCAGGCCTTAGCAGCCTAGTTACCATCTTCCTTCTCTAACCCAGCTCCAGACCAGCTATCATCTCTAGACTCCAGGCCCTAGTAGCACAGTTTCCATCTTCAGGCTTTATTTGGATCCAGAGGCTTTGTTAGCCTCTCCAGGCCTTAGTAGCACAGCTACCATCTCTAGGCTCCAGGCCCTAGCAGCTCAGCTACGTGGATCCTGAGGCCCTGTCAGCTCCTCCTGGTTTTGCTAACATCTTCTGCTAACATGGCTCTTCTCTTAATGCTGCTTTGTTCATTGTTTGTGCAGAATCCAATATCAAGGGATTTATACTGGGTGAGTACATCTTACAACATTTGTGGCTCTTTGGACATAGCAGACATTGGACATGGATTTAACTGTTCAGCCTTTGTGCATTCCCCTCAAATGCCAAAAGAGTTGGCAGAGGACTTAAATCTAGCCTGGTTGCTACCCAGAGATATTCTTCAGCTTCGAAGTATTTTAATTCTAAATGACTATTTTGCATTTGATGGCGGACATCACTGGGACTCTTATTTTAAAAACTCTACAGATTCTTTGTGTGCTGATGGTAAACAGAGATGGTTAATATTTTTATTGCTGCTTTTATCTGGCAATGTGCAGCCAAATCCAGGCCCTGAGTTGCAGTGTGTTCCATTGCCATCTGTTGTGAAATCTATGTCTGGTTTGAGTGTAGTTCACCTTAATGTTTGCAGTTTGTTGCCCAAAATGGATCTGCTTAGAATTTGGGTGAATTTAACAGATGCAGATATTGTTGTGCTATCTGAAACCTGGCTGACAAAATCAATCACTGATATGGATATTGGAATGGGTGGTTATAACGTGTTTCGTGCTGATAGACCAAGGAAGGGTGGTGGGTTTGCTATTTATGTTAAATCTAAATTTAATGTGAAGTTAGTATATTCAGAATCAATCGGTAAGCAGCTAGAATTTTTGGCAGTGAAAGTGGAGTTGGCCAAGGGCCTTTATGTTACTGTTGTTGGGTGTTATAGGCCTCCTTCTGCCCTGAGTACTGCATTGCAAACTCTTATTCAACTCTTATCCAGATTGGACTACTCTGAAATTATTTTAGCAGGTGATCTAAACTGGGACTGGCTGAAACCTTGTTCAGATGAATTTAAGTCATTTTGTGATTCTGTTAATTTTACACAGTTAATCAATTCTCCCACTCGTTTAAATCTTAAGTGTCATGAGAAATCCACCTTAATTGACTTGATTTTGACTAATGTCCCGCACAAATTTTCTGCTGTTGGTGTTTTTTGCAATGACCTAAGTGACCATTGTGTTGTTGCTGCTGTAAGGAATACTAAGATGCCTAAATATAAACCTTGCGTAATATGTAAGAGGAATCTCAAAACATTTAATGAACAGGGCTTTTGCCATGATTTGTCAGCCTGGATCTTTTTCCGGGATAGCTTTTTGCAAATTATAAATAGACACGCCCCACTAAAGAGATTCAGAGTTAAGGGGCGGGACAATCCGTGGTTTTCCTCTGAGCTTGGAGATATTCTTCGTGACCGCAATTTATCTTGGGCCAAAGCAAGAAAAACGGGCTCTTTGTCTGATTGGCTTGTTTTTAAGCAGTTAAGAAATAAATGTTCTTCTTTTATTAAGAAAGCAAAATCTGACTTTTATTTGTCAGCCACTACTAACACCTTAAATGATCCCAGAAAATTTTGGAAGGCTATAAAATTACTTTCTCTAAACAAAGATAGTACTAATGTTCCTTCTTTTATTATGAAAGAATCTGTAGTAGTTCATGACAAGCTGGAGATATTGAACACAGACAATGTGAATTAGACATGTAGCTAGTATACACAAACCTTTTATTATTTATTTGCCTCGTTGGATGACCAGACTGGTTCTCTGCTGTGACAGGCGCTCGGTGTGTGGACTCTGGTGATGATCTGATGACGTTCGAAGCACAAACAACCCAAGTGCTGGGTCAACCGATGTATGTTGGGTTGATGGATTTTGACTCAACGCATGAGTTGCACAAAATAACCCAACTTCTATATAAATAACCCATAATGGGTAAAACATTTCATAACCCAGTGGTTGGGTAGATGAAATAACCCAGCATTTTTTAAGGTGTACCCGCCGCAGACAACTTATTGTAATTGATGATTGCCTATCATTTAAGCCTCATGTTCACTGTCTAGTGAGAAAGTTGAGCCTAAAATTGGGTTTTTACTTTCGAAATAAGCTGTGCTTTTCTTTTAATGTTAAAAGACGGTTAGTGGCATCCACTTTTTTATCTGTGCTGGACTATGGTGATATGCAGTTGCATTGTGGAAATCGATCTGCACCTGGATTAAACTCTGTCCAGTTTATATGGGCCAGAGATGTTATACTCGTTCTTCTCTTTCAGTTGCTGGAACAGTTTCTGGATTCTTTCTGAAATTTCGTTGCTCTTCTGTTCTATGTTCTGCTCCTCTTTCAGGGTGTGGCTGGATAAGAAGTTAAAAGTTCAGCAGTTAAAAGTGGAGCAGCTGCTCCAGCAGTGGACACAGTGGCCACACTGGCCCTGAGCACACTTGCAGCTCCTGCCAGAGCTGTAGGTAGTGGTGCTCTCAGAGCTGTAGGTAGCACAGTGCTCTCAGAGCTGTAGGTAGTGGTGCTCTCAGAACTGTAGGTAGCACGGTGCTCTCAGAGCTGTAGGTAGTGGTGCTCTCAGAGCTGTAGGTAGTGGTGCTCTCAGATCTGTAGGTAGCACGGTGCTCTCAGAGCTGTAGGTAGTGGTGCTCTCAGAGCTGTAGGTAGCACGGTGCTCTCAGAGCTGTAGGTAGTGGTGCTCTCAGAACTGTAGGTAGCACGGTGCTCTCAGAGCTGTAGGTAGTGGTGCTCTCAGAGCTGTAGGTAGTGGTGCTCTCAGAGCTGTAGGTAGCGCGGTGCTCTCAGAGCTGTAGGTAGTGATGCTCTCAGAGCTGTAGGTAGTGGTGCTCTCAGAGCTGTAGGTAGTGATGCTCTCAGAGGTGTAGGTAGTGGTGCTCTCAGAGCTGTAGGTAGTACGGTGCTCTCAGAGGTGTAGGTAGCGCGGTGCTCTCAGAGCTGTAGGTAGCGCAGTGCTCTCAGAGCTGTAGGTAGTGGTGCTCTCAGAGCTGTAGGTAGTGGTGCTCTCAGAGGTGTAGGTAGCGCAGTGCTCTCAGAGCTGTAGGTAGTGGTGCTGTCAGAGCTGTAGGTAACACGGTGCTCTCAGAGCTGTAGGTAGTGGTGCTCTCAGACCTGTAGGTAGTGGTGCTCTCAGACCTGTAGGTAGTGGTGCTCTCAGAGCTGTAGGTAACACGGTGCTCTCAGAGCTGTAGGTAGTGGTGCTCTCAGAGCTGTAGGTAGTGGTGCTCTTAGAGCTGTAGGTAGTGGTGCTCTTAGAGCTGTAGGTAGTGGTGCTCTTAGAGCTGTAGGTAGCGCGGCCAAATTACACAGAAGTGTACCGGCCAAAGAAATGTTTCTTTCATTAGCAACGATGTAGTGCACAATATCACCATAAACTATTGATGTATAAGTGTCTCTCATCCGTTCGGTTTTTGGGATATGTGCGATGCTTTTGAAATGTCTGTAATATCCTACCGAATATATATATATATATATATATATATATATATATATATATATGATTGTCACAGACATCAGGGTATTTCTCCCTGTAATCTATCTTCAGATAGTGTGAACAATGTATGTATGCCTATGAATTGATTACACCTGATATCCTACAGTTTAACCGTAAATTCCAACATTACATTGTTGTCGTGTGCACAGCGTGTGCACACTATGCTTGTTACACACACAGAGACTTACAGCAGCTCACACACATGCAGAAGATTAAAAATAAAAATATTACGGTGCAAATCCTCCATCATAATAGCAATGTTCTAAGGTCCAAACGCGCCTGGCTTTTAAAGGGAATGGGAGATGTCACTGATTGGTTTATTGCATGTTACGCCCAAAACACACTTATGAATTAATGCTCTAAAAGCTCCTGTGCCATGCGCTTCACGCTGTGCGCTCAGATCATTAAAAGAGGGCCCACAAAATGTGTAAGACAGTATGTTGAAAGTTGAAATGTCTTTAATGTCCCCAAGGGGCAATTTGGTTCACAACATGTAGCCAACACAAATATTGGCAGAAAAAAAGCACATAAAACCTAAAATAGTAAATAGATAAAAACATAAATACATGTACACAACACTTAAAAAGATGACAAATATGCTGTGAAATGGGCAGGGATGACAGATGTCCTATAGTTTATTGAGAAACCCAACGGCTGATGGTACAAATGATCTCAGGTATCTGTTAGACCAGCCATGTTTTCGGAAGGTATATCTCCTTCCTGATGGTAGGAGGCAAAACTCAGAGTGTAGTGGGTGAGTGGTGTTAGCCAAAATGGCCATTGCCCTCTTTGTGCCTCTGGCCTCATACACAGACCTAATGCTGTTGAGGTCAGTGCCAATTATTTTCCAAGATATGTTTACAATTTTTCCCAGTCTGTTCTTGTTGGTTACACTCAAAATTGCCAAACCAGCAGATCATGGCAAAGGTTAAGATTGACTCAACAAAAGAGGAGTAAAAAGTTGTCAGAATTGATCTGTTAACATTAAACCCCTTCAGCGTTCTTCTTCTGATTGGCGCTTTTACATATATAGTCTGTATTGGTCTCAAAGTTCAATTTATCATCTAAAATGGTGCCCAAGTACTTGTATTGGTTTACCACGTCTAACGTTGTGCCATTAATCAAAGTTGAAGCAGTGGTGGGAGGATTGCGACGAAAGTCAACACACATCTCTTTGGTTTTAGAGACACTGAGTTGTAGATATGAGTCCTTACACCGTAAGATAAAATCGTCCAAAACTGTACCATGTCCCACCTCGTGATCTTGCAGAAGACTAATTATCAAAGAATCATCAGCATTCTAAATATGCCTTGATTCCAATATACTCTGACAGTCATTGGTGTAGAGCACAAACAGAAGTCGTGACAGAACACACCCCTGAGGTGACCCTGTTAAGCACATAAAGGCCTTAGATAAATTATTATTTACCCAGGTTCTCTGTGACCTCATAGTTAGGAAATCAACCAGCCAGCATATGGTACCAAAGTCAATATCAGGAAATTGCAATAATCTATGAGCAAGAATATGGGGCTGCATACAGTTGAACGCTGATGAAAAGTCAACAAAACACAAACGTGCATGTGTCTTCTTGCCCTCTAAATGTCCAGTAACAAAGTGGCATCCTCAATCCCCTTGCTTGGCAGATATGCAAATTGGAGTGGATCAATCATGTCATGAAAAGTAAACTCCTCTTTACAATACGCTCAAAACCCTTCATCACCAGAGAGGTCAGAGCCACGGGGCGATAGTCATTCAGCACCTTTGGAGATGGGACTTTTGCCACTGTAACCACAACTGATTCTTTCCATAACCCTGGGACTTTCCTTTGTGATAGGGAAAGTTGGAAAATAAATGTAAAAATACTGCTCAAGAACAGAGCACAGTTTTTAACCCGAGGGGTGACATTGCGTAAGATTTGTAGGCATCTTTAATAGTACCGTAGCACAGATCTAAAATCTTGCCATGTCTGGTAGGACAGCTTACATATTGATAAAAGTGCCCGAGGTGTTTCTTAAGACTACACGTATTAAAATCATCAAGTATAAAATGTGGAGCATCGGGGGAAATGCTTTGTAAACGGTAAACGAGTTGGCTCTTGGGTGGATATATATACCAATGATGAAAAGTTGGGGAATTTCTCATGACAAATAAAATGGACGCAGTGAGACAGATAAAAGTTCGACATGTGGGCTGCAGATAGATTCCCTCACTACAATAGTCTTGCACTAGCGTGAGTTGACGTAGACACTCGCCCCCTCCTTGTGTTTTTCCAGTCAGCTGTGTGTCTCTGTCTAGCCGAATAGGCTGAGTCAAAGCATTCTTATACTCCGGTATGAATTTAACGTTGCAGTTCATCCACTTTATTCCTTAATGATTGCACGTTTCCAAGGATGACAGATGGAAGTGGCAGGCGGCGCAATCCAGCTCTGCGTAGCCTCCGTCTCACTCTTCCCCTCCGGCCACGCTTCCTCACCCGACCCGCGGCGTTCTCCCGCAATCCGACGGCAGGCCCACGCCATCTTCCACATGCTCCACTGCCTCGGCCACGGATCGTCACCCCCAGCATTATTTGTTGATCGAGACAAGCAGACCAGCACCTGCGAATTTCTGGTGGAATTTCATCGCGAAGGGTCCACGGGGCGGAACTGTTGCATTGGATGAGAAAGTCTTGAATGTACTGCAGTCTGTGAGGCGAATTGGTTTGACGGTGGTTCACAACAATCCCAAGCGTAAGCATGCTCATAAGCACCGTGTTGAACAGATCCTTATTAATTCTAAGATATTGGGTTACTCTTAACTCTTACATGACAAACATGACAAACGAGATACAAAGGACAAATACGAACATACACGGCCACTGCTGTATGTCGTCACTGCAAGGCAGCGATGTTGACTATAAATTACATCACATTATTAAAACACATTTAATATAACTATCAGTGTGTCCTGTGTGTACACACTGATGACCACCGCTTTACATAATCTCGTACTTCATGTTTCTGATAAAGGGACATTTAAAAATATAACTAAAAAAGAGAATATTTTTCTTGGCACATGTCGAGCAGATTATTTACAGTTTTATAAAGAGAAGACCTGGGAAGTCGATATCATGTTAAACTTTCTCTGTGGTTGTTTAAACAGACTAAAGATCTTTTAAACCAAAGACCATCAACTCCTCAAGTGCATTAAATATAAAGTAATTTAAATATACAGCACCTGTTTCGGAAAGTCTCAGTGGAGAACAGCTTGGACACACTTTGTGTTGTTTTTAAATAAAGTTTGAAAAGAAAGAAAGATGACCATCTCCGTGTTCATTGCTCTGTCTGACTGCAGCAGAGTTTCATCTACACTGGAATTTATAATCTGTAGCAGCTTGGTTTCTGTAAATCATGTGACTTCTTCTGCATACTTTTTTATTGCTATAACTGAACTGTTATCAAGAGGCCACCTTTGCACAGACATTTTTACAACCTTTGGAGTTTAATTGACACAATACAATCTCTCTGAACAGTCTTCTTACTGTTTAGCTGCCATAAAATGAGTTCACATAAATAAAGTCATATTTCTATCTCTATCCCTCTCTCTTTCTATCTCTCCCCCAACTGGTCACGTCAGATAGCCGCCCACCTACAGCCAGGTCCTGCCCGAGATGTCTGTCTCTTAAAAGGATGTTTTTCTTTATTGCTGTTTATATAATGTAAGCCAGTCAGCGGTAGAGAGAGAGAACAAGACAGAGAGCATGTATGACAGTAAGTATGAAGTAGCAATGCAGTGTGTCGAATGAATAAATGCAACAACTCCAAAAGACCCAAGCTTAGTTCTACCTGCTGATTAAAGTGATGGGATTAGCCCCAATGTTAGCGACAAACTGAAGCGCTCCAGGCTCACTAATGTTAGGTGGCTAACCTTTAAGCTCGACCAGCTATTATCAATGTTAGTGACTCTGAATTTAGTGTGAGCTGTTGTGACAACCAGATTAAACTCATTTGTTGAGTGAAATAATTGTGAAATAATCGCCTGCGAATAGCATCTACACTATTCACACCGGAAGCAATGTGAATTTGCGAAAGTTTTTAATAAAGGTTTGTGATATTGGACACCAGCTCATCTACCGTGTTGGTGGGACAGTTTGAGATCTTTCTGGAGACGCTGCTGAAGAAAGAGAGAAAGTGACGGGAGATGCAGTGTGAGCCGACGAGAGAGAGCAATCGGAGCAGAGGAGAGTTCACGATTACAGGTGAAGATATCAAGTGATTGTACAGCAGCTAGAGTCTGCAGTTTGAGCACAAATAAATGCTGCAGCTCCTCTAAGGTCAAGAATGAATTTTTACACCAAACCTTTTTTTTTAAAGTGTAAACATTATGTAAAGCAATTCTGGTTTAATTATTTCATAAACTATAAAACTATAAAATATTTAAGTTTCTGTGCTCAAAGTTCAACAAGGTTGGTTCCATCAAACAACCTTCTTTGACTTCCATTATAGGTAGCGCTGAGAGGACAGCTACCTACAGCACTGTCAGTAGCAGTGCTCTCAGCGCTGTAGGTATCATGGTGCTACCTACAGCATGGTGCTACCTACAGCTCACTCCCTAACTATAAGCTTTATCAAAGAGGAGAGTTTAAAGTGTACTCTTAAATGTGGTGACGGTGTCTCCCTCCCGAACACAGACCAGAAGCTGTTTCCACAGGAGAGGAGCCTGATAGCTGAAGGCTCTGGCTCCCATTTACTTTTAGAGACTCTAGGAACTGTGAAGAAATAATGAAAGTTAACATGGGCCTAAGTCCAACAAACGAGTCACCAAGGCCCTGAGTAAATGCAATCATTTATAATGACTTTCTATATCATACTATAATGACTTTCTATATCATAAACAATTAGTAAAAATGACTTCCTGGATTATATGATGAATTTTAATAACTTTCTTTCTGTTATGGTTTCGGTGTGTTGCCTTGTATTTTGTTCTATTTCTGTTGTCTTGTTTGTAGATTTCTGTATTTATCCTGTTTTTTATATTTCTGGGGTCCATTCCAGAAAGCAGGTTTAGTGAAAACTCTGAGTTTGTTAACCCTGAGATGAGGGTAACTCTGGGTTTTCCGTTTCAGAAAGAGAGGTAACTTCACCTCAGAGTCAGTTACTATGGTAACTGAGCCTGTGAACCTAACCTGGTCAGGAGCACCTAACCTTGAGTTTCTCTCAGAGACAAAACTCGAGTTTTTTCGAGAAACTCATGTCCTCATTCATTCATTCAGTCTGTATCAGGCGCATTTTAAAGCTGTTTCTTATCTGCATGAATAAAAAAACATATTGGTTTATGTTAAGCAGACTATAAAACGTTTTTTTCTCAAACATGTCATGTCCTTTTGTCGACGATCCCGTTGATGAAAAAGCTGTATTAATTCACAGAGAGTTTACGTCGGTATTGAGTCCTGACTATAGATGTATTTTCATTTCCACATAACCGATTTGAGAGGTATTTTTGATCACAGTCCATTAGATATGTACAGTAGATACCTTATCTTTCCTCATATCCCTAACATCAACCATTGTGGACAGGTCCATTAGATATGTTGATACCTTATCCGTCCTCATATCACTAACATCAGCCATCGTGGACATCACAGTCCATTAGATATGTAGATACCTTATCCGTCCTCATATCACTAACATCAACCATCGTGGACAGGCTTTAACATCCAAGCAGATTTTTTGTGTCGCATTACATTTTTTGCAAACGGCAGTTTTCTTTCTAACAGTAGTGGATCACACTGTAATAGTAAAGCCACTGTATGCAGAGCCGTCAGAAAAGTGTGACTCGCTCTGAAACGTTTTTTAAACGTTTTTGTAGTGTTCCCTGGACACAAACCATTGAGAGCCATTAAAAAGAAATAAAGGATTATACATTATAGTTCTGTTAATGATCATGGTGCTGCAGCCTCAGAATGGGATTAGTATAGCTTACTTTTTCGCCCGCAGGATTACACCTAAATGAAATTATAGGTGTAATACAATTCCAGTTTTCACAAGTAATATTATAAGTTAACTGTGATTAAATATGAAATTAATACACTGTTAATGCGTACGCATTGACTCAAGCAGCAATTTTCTCCCACACCAATTCTCTCCCTGTTGAAGCAGCAGCCGCTGTCTTTATTTTTTATAATGAAATGCATGTTCAAACCATAGACAGGAGGTCCAAACCATAGACAGGAGGTCCAAACCATAGACAGGAGGTCCAAACCATAGACAGGAGGTCCAAACCATAGACAGGAGGTCCAAACCATAGACAGGAGGTCCAAACCATAGACACGAGGTCCAAACCATAGACACAAGGTCCAAACCATAGACACGAGGTCCAAACCATAGACACGAGGTCCAAACCATAGACAGGAGGTTCAAACTCGCCGTTTGTGCGCATAAGTATTTCCGCCAACTTGGAAATGATGTTATTTTTCAAAAATACAATGATTAATATATTATTAATGATATTATATTATATTCATTATCGTTTGATTAAAAACATAATGGGTCACTAGTAACACTTGGGCATAGAAAGTTGTTATATTGTAACTAATGTGATCACTGCAAAAAAAATGCTTTTCTTACTTAGTATTTTTGTCTCATTTCCAGTCCAACTATATATAAAAAAAAAAATCTTACATCAAGATGCATTTACTAAACAAGTATGAAAAAACACCTCAAAATGAAGTGATTTTTTTGCTTAAAACAAGCTACATTATCTGCCAATGGGGTAAGAAAAATAATTGTTTTAGATTTAGCTTGTTTTAAGCAACAACAAAAAAACAAAATTACTTAATTTTTAGTTGTTTTTTTTCTTCAGAAAACAAGACATCATTTCTAATGCCATTTAACTTGTCTAGTAAATGTATCTTGAATTAAGAATATTTAGATATTTGAACTGGAAACAAGTAAGAAAAGCATTTATTTCAGTGATAATGTTTGCTTATTCACACACTATGGTACAACAGCAGCTTACCTGTGTCTTTCACAGTGAGAGTATTAGTCTCTTCACAACAGCTCCTGGCTCTGTTTCTGACACTAAAAAATTTTTTTTACATTTATTTCTCACCACAAATATCCCCTTTTTACAAAGCTTTCAAATCAAGTCAAGTCAGTTTCATTTCATCAGGTATCATTAATTATCTCAGGGCATTTTTCATTGAGCAGGGCTCTTCATTACTATTAGTTCTTCTGAATGACAATCCTACCTGCCCATTCAGGTGTGCTGGGCTCATGACTGGAGCTAGGTAACGTTACTGGGCCTTGCTCTTCACTGTTAGCAGCAGAGGCGGCTGCTGCTGAAGAGCTAAAATAAAAAGTTTGATACATGAACGGTGGTTTGTAGACTACGTTGTTTTGCACGGTTGCTAGCATCTTGCACTGCTCCTAACTACCTTACCGGGGATTTCCACAGCATGCGTAACGGCTGCGGACCGGCTCCGCTGCGTGTCTGCTGCGTGCTCCGCCGTCCGTCAATACCCACCAGGTCCGGATTTGTTGCAGCACGGCTGCGGCCGTGACTGACGGCTGTAGTCACGAGGACCCACAAGTTCTCTCGAATTCAGGTAGAATAGAACCACAAAACCACCAACAGTTAGTTTCCATCCAGAGGAGTAGAGGGGAAACAGCTCTGTGCTGTGTTTTCAAGGTGTAGTGCAGGGAAATGTGATCGCCGTGAGCATGGTGTATTTTATTTTGAAAATTAACCGGATATTTATTTTGTTTCTGTGCTCGACTTCTTGTCCCGCACTATCTGCCGTGGAGCTCTCCATCGTCAGTCAAAAATAGAAGCTCTGCCTATCTGCTCCGGAGGGCTGCGGACTGACGGAACTGGGACGGAGTCAGGACGCAGACGTTCTGCAGTCAGTGGAAATACACACACTGACTTTAATGGAAACCTAATGACTCCGTCCACGTTCCGGAGACGTTCCGCATCCAGTGGAAATTGCCGGTTAACGTTAGCTTACTTACCGGCCTTGTCGGCTTCATTTGTTTTTTTGAGGAAAAATGTGTTCAGCATTGAACATTTGGCCGCGTCAGTTTCCAAAGTTTTCTTCTTTTTATTCTGGCCTTTGCGCTTCCTGTTATCCATTTTTATCTGACTTTTTTATTTTGAGCAACTTGCAAGTGCTTGCAAGGTGTCGGGAGCAGGGCCAGGGAGTCAAAAGATAATCACGTCATCATTAACCTGCAGGCTGCACTCTGCGAGAAAAAATTAAATAAAAAAGAGTGGGACTGCGGTAAAATAATAAATAAAAAGAGTGGGACTGCGGTAAAATAATAAATAAAAAGAGTGGGACTGCGGTAAAATAATAAATAAAAAGAGTGGGACTGCTGTGAGTGTAGGCAGCCTAGGGACAGCATCCATATTTCAACCCAGTGCCATGACAACAACGACCCTCGCGGCCAAAAAAACAGACCGGCCCACCGGGAATTGTTCCGGTGCTCCCGATTACCAAATCCGGGCCTGGGTTACACTCAGAGTTTGGTAAACCTTCTAACTGGAACGGACCCCTGTTGTGTATATTTCTGTTTATTTATCATCCGGTTCGTTGTTTCTGTTTACCCTGTTTTGTGTGTTCTGTGTATTGTGTATTTCTGTTTCCTGTTTTATTGTGATAGTCTTTTCTCTGTCTTGTCATGTCTAGTTTTACTTCCTGTGTTTTTCCACCTTTGTTGATTACCCTGTCTCTCCTGATGTGTTTCACCTGTTGTATCACCTGTCCCTCATTTGTTCAATACCTCATGTATTTAACCTCTGTGTTCCCTTTGTCTCATGTCAGATCATTTTGAGTTTGTGTTTGTTCCTGCTTGTGTGTTGCCTGTCAGTTTCAGCATTTTGTATCCCGTTGTTTTTTGGATCTCTGCCTGTGTGACTTTGTGAGTTTTTCCAGTCTCTGTACTGCCGTTTTTTGTTATATTAAACCCTGAGGTTCAAACCATCTCCTGCCTGCCTGCCTCTCCCTGCATTTGGGTCCTCTATCTCCTGCTAACCATAACACTTTCTATGTAATGGAATGTTTCAACATGACTTCAATGTATTCATAGTGCAGATAAAGAGTTAAAGGAACACGCCGACTTATTGGGACTTTAGCTTATTCACCGTAACCCCCAGAGTAAGACAAGTCGATACATACCCTTCTCATCTCCGTGCGTGCTGTAACGTTGTCTGACGGCTCCAGCATTAGCTTAGCCTAGCACAGATACTGCAGGTAACTGGTTCCAACTAGCCTACTGCTCCTAATTGTGACAAAAGTGACAAAATAACGCCAACATGTTCCTATTAACATGTTGTGATTTGTATAGTCTCAGCATGTACAAAAAAACAACATAACATGAGACACAGCCATCTTCTAACCGTAAACAAACCGGGAACTATATTCTCAGACAGGCTTGCTGCGAGCATATCATTCCGCCCAAGTACTATATTCTTCCGCCTGAGAATATAGTTCCCGGTTTGTTTACAGTTAGAAGACGGCTGTGTCTCATGTTATGTTGTTTTTTTGTACACGCTGTGATTCTATAAATCACAACATGTAAATAGGAAAATGTTGGCGTTATTTTGTCACTTATTCGGAGCAGTAGGATTACTGGAACCATTCACCTGCATGTTCTGTGCTGGCCTGCTGCTGCTGGAGCCGTCAGACAGCATTACAGCACGCACAGAGATGAGAAGGATATGTATGGACTTGTCTAACTCTGGGGGTTACGGTGAATAAGCTAAAGTCCCAATAAGTCGGCGTGTTCCTTTAAACACAGAAAGAAATCCAATGAGAAATTTCAGAGCCTGTAAAGTAGGGACTTTCCAGAATGGGATCAAGAGATGAACTACTGAACTCAACTATTTTTTTTTGTGTCAAGTCAGTAGTTGCGGATGACCACCAAGCAGTCAAAATGGCCTTCTGCTATGCAATTGTGCAAATCATTTAAATTTTACTGGAAGTGTATTATGATGGATAGGATGGACGGAAGTGTATTAGTCAGCAAGCAAATATATACTCATGGGTAGCTTCCACCTACACTACCTATTTTTCAACAGTAACAATTGCAGTCTAAAAAAACCATAATGAAATCTACCCAAAGATTATTAATCTGTAGTGTACAGTGTGCATGAGTCAACGCTGGTTCTTGGCTCCTGGCCAAGGTCTATCCTTTCATTGGCGGGATACTACTGGAGTTTCGAGCTGTTCTGTTTAAGGTAAGATTCCTTTTTACCAGGTTGCCGTGTATCATGAACATATTTAATTTTAAATCAATTTGTTTGTAGCCTTCTCTAGGCTGTTACAGGCTGTGATCTTTACTGCCAAATTTACAAATACATTCACACTATATGTCAGAACAGATAACATCATGTTCTAAACCTAACTTATAGGCTAAAGTCAAATTGAACAGCTGTTCATATTGTAAATTGAAACACAAATATATCCCCTGCATTTTATACTTGCATTTATTGAGAAACAGCTGATTGAAGTTATGCAAATAGATCAATCACAGTTGATTCCCTTCTAGGAAACATACTCAGGTGTTGAGGTTCTTCCAATCACATGATCATATGGTAGTACAGTAAAAGAGGACCTATTTGAACAATATACTGTAGATGAACAGAAAATAAGAAAAATGCCTTCACGAGGGAGAGGAAGAGGAGAACCAGGACAATTCTGTCTCTGTCTCCTTTTTTCATAAACCGTACATTCTATAAAGCTACTCTGAGATGGGTCATTCATCTTTTGTATTGAATCTCTGCAGCAAAAGAAACAAAATGGTGGCGGGGTTGGAGCAGTGGGTAGAGCAGGCACACATATACTTAATGGTTTATGCCTCGACGCAGAGGTCCAGGGTTCAAATCCGACTTGTGATGGTTTCCTGCATGTCTTCCCCCCCCCTCTCTCTCGCTCTCTCCTCTCCCCTCAACTAGCTGTCCTGTCAAATAAAGGTGGAAAAGCCCAAAAAAATCTTTACAGTAAAAAAAATATTCATCCCATGGGCCCACCACCTGTGGGAGGAACCGTTGGGGTCGGGTGCGATGCCACATGGGTGGAAGTGAAGGTCAGGGGCCTCGACGGACCAGACCCGGGCGGCAGACGCTGGCTCTGGGGACGTGGAACGTCACCTCTCTGTGGGGGAAGGAGCCGGAACTGGTGCGGGAGGTGGAGAGCTACCGGTTAGATCTGGTGGGGCTTACCTCTACGCACAGTCTTGGCTCTGGAACCATACTCCTGGATAGGGGTTGGACTCTTTTCTTCTCCGGAGTTGCCCAGGGTGTGAGGCGCCGGGCGGGTGTGGGGATACTCACAAGCCCCGGCTGAGCGCCGCTGTGTTGGAGTTTACCCCGTGGACGAGAGGGTCGCCTCCCTCGCCTGCGGGTTGTGGGGGAAAACTCTGACTGTTGTTTGTGCATATGCATCAAACAGGAGTTCGGAGTATTCGGCCTTCTTGGAGACCTTGACTGGAGTCCTGCATGGGGCTCCAGTGGGGACTCCATTGTTCTGCTGGGGGACTTCAACGCACACGTGGGCAATGATGGAGACACCTGGGAGGAGGCGTGATAGGGAGGAACGGCCTCCCTGATCTAAACCAGAGTGGTTGTTTGTTGTTGGACTTCTGTGCTAGTCATGGATTGTCTATAACGAACACCATGTTCGAACATAGGGATGCTCATAAGTGTACCTGGTACCAGAGCACCCTAGGCCGAAGGTCAATGATCGATTTCATAATCGTTTCATCTGATCTGAGGCCGTATGTTTTGGACACTCGGGTGAAGAGAGGGGCAGAGCTGTCAACCGATCACCATCTGGTGATGAGTTGGGTCAGAGGGTGGGGGAAGACTCTGGACAGACCTGGTAAGCCCAAACGTGTAGTGCGGGTAAATTGGGAACGTCTGGAGGAGGCCCCTGTTCAACAGACTTTCAACTCACACCTCCGGCGGAGCCTTTCGTGCATCCCTGTGGAGGCTGGGGGCATTGAACCCGAGTGGACAATATTCAAAGTTTCCATTGCTGAAGCTGCGGCGAGGAGCTGTGGTCTTAGGGTCTTAGGTGCCTCAAGGGGCGGTAACCCATGAACACCGTGGTGGACACCGGTGGTCAGGGAAGCCGTCCGACTGAAGAAGGAGTCTTTCCGGGATATGTTATCCCGGAGGACTCCGGGAGGCAGTTGCAGGGTACCGGAAGGCCGAAGGGCTGCAGCCTCTGCCGTGAAAGAGGCAAAGCAGCAGGTGTGGGAGAAGTTTGGAGAAGACATGGAGAAGGACTTTCGGTCGGCACCAAAGTGCTTCTGGAAAACTGTTCGCCACCTCAGGAGGGGGAAGCGGGGAACCATCCAAGCTGTGTACAGTAAGGAGGGGACACTGTTGACCTCAACTGAGGAGGTAATAGGGTGGTGGAAGGAGTACTTTGAGGAACTCCTGAATCCGACTAATACGCCCTCTATGTTAGAGGCAGAGCTGGAGGATGATGGGGGATTGTCGTCAATTTCCCAGGTGGAAGTCATTGATGTAGTCAAACAACTACACAGTGGCAAAGCCCCGGGGATTGATGAGATCCGTCCAGAAATGCTCAAGGCTCTGGGTGTGGAGGGGCTGTCCTGGTTGACACGCCTCTTCAACATTGCGTGGAAGTCTGGGACGGTGCCAAAGGAGTGGCAGACTGGGGTGGTGGTTCCCCTTTTTAAAAAGGGGGACCAGAGGGTGTGTGCCAATTATAGGGGTATCACACTTCTCAGCCTCCCTGGTAAAGTCTACTCCAAGGTGCTGGAAAGGAGGGTTCGGCCGATAGTCGAACCTCGGGTTGAGGAGGAATAATGCGGATTCCGTCCTGGTCGTGGAACAACGGACCAGCTCTTCACTCTCGCAAGGATCCTGGAGGGAGCCTGGGAGTATGCCCAACCGGTCTACATGTGTTTTGTGGATTTGGAGAAGGCGTATGACCGGGTCCCCCGGGAGATACTGTGGGAGGTGCTGCGGGAGTATGGGGTGAGGGGGTCTCTACTCAGAGCCATCCAATCTCTGTATGATCAAAGTGAGAGCTGTGTCCGGGTTCTCGGTAGTAAGTCGGACTCGTTTCAGGTGAGGGTTGGCCTCCGCCAGGGCTGCGCTTTGTCACCAATCCTGTTTGTAATATTTATGGACAGGATATCGAGGCGAAGTCGGGGTGGGGAGGGGTTGCAGTTTGATGGGCTGGGGATCTCATCGCTGCTCTTTGCAGATGATGTGGTCCTGATGGCCTCATCGGCCTGCGACCTTCAGCACTCACTGGATCGGTTCGCAACCGAGTGTGAAGCGGTTGGGATGAGGATCAGCACCTCTAAATCTGAGGCCATGGTTCTCAGCAGGAAACCGATGGAATGCCTTCTCCGGTAGGGAATGAGTCCTTACCCCAAGTGAAGGAGTTCAAGTACCTTGGGGTTGTGTTCGCGAGTGAGGGGACAACGGAGCGGGAGATTGGTCGGAGAATCGGCGCAGCGGGTGCGGTATTGCATTCAATCTATCGCACCGTTGTGACGAAAAGAGAGCTTAGCCAGAAGGCAAAGCTCTCGATCTACCGGGTCAGTTTTCGCTCATACCCTCACCTATGGTCATGAAGGCTGGGTCATGACCGAAAGAACGAGATCCAGGGTACAAGCGGCGAAATGGGTTTCCTCAGGAGGGTGGCTGGCGTCTCCCTTAGAGATAGGGGTGAGAAGCTCAGTCATCCGTGAGGAGCTTGAGAGAGCCGCTGCTCCTTTGCGTCGAAAGGAGCCAGTTGAGGTGGTTCGGGCATCTGGTAAGGATGCCCCCTGGGCGCCTCCCTAGGGAGGTGTTCCAGGCACGTCCAGCTGGGAGGAGGCCTCGGGGAAGACCCAGGACTAGGTGGAGGGATTATATCTCCAACCTGGCCTGGGAACGCCTCGGGATCCCCCAGTCGGAGCTGGTTAATGTTGCTCGGGAAAGGGAAGTTTGGGGTCCCCTGCTGGAGCTACTCCCCCCGCGACCCGACACCGGATAAGCGGACGAAGATGGATGGATGGAGTAAAAAAAATATGCATGCATTTACTAAACCCAACAATACAAAAATGTGGAGAGACTTCAAGAGAAACTGCAGTCCAAAACACAGTCTATGACCAATACAATATACTATTGTCTGTTGTATAAGTGCAGACCTGACTGACACATATACAATATAAAATAATGCAGTTTCTGTAATTCCATCTGACGTTAGTGTTTTTTATGACATTGTGCAGTGATTGACTAAATGTTCCTGTTGGGAGAGAACATGTGTTAGTGTTTTGGAAGAATTATTTGATTTTGAGACATGATTGCATTGTTTTGGTAAACATAGTGTATTGTGTTAGTGAATTATTGTATTTTGAAAATCAGTGTTGGAGTTTAGTTTACAATGTGTGATTTTGAGCATGAAATTAACTGTTTTGCCAATCATGTGTTGTAGGTGTGTTGGTGCAATAAGAGTTTAGGACAGTTGTTAAAAGTATTGAAAAAACTGTCATAGCGATCGTGAAAAACTGTAAGAAGTTAGCTAGCTACTCAATGGCAGTCTGTCAGCAAGCTAGGCTAGCTAATAACGGAATGCAAGCTAATACT
This sequence comes from Perca flavescens, assembly GCF_004354835.1. Classification (NCBI taxonomy): domain Eukaryota; kingdom Metazoa; phylum Chordata; class Actinopteri; order Perciformes; family Percidae; genus Perca; species Perca flavescens. The sequence goes on from NC_041345.1 coordinate 32,127,130, forward strand.
GGAGTTGAAAGGTTAGCTAATCCTACTAACCTTAAAACGTGGGTTAGCAAAGTGAAGATGATGAAAGATATGTTAGTTACGTTACTTTAAACTAGCTAACGTTACCTGTCGTAGTATTTAACTGTGTCACATGTATTGCTGCCACGGCTGTCCAACCTGTTATGCTCCAAATTCAAGCTAACTGCTAGCTAGCTAATGTCACAGGTAATGTTAGCAACCTAACGTCAATGTTAGCTAAATTAGGCTTTAGCCAGATGGTCACTTTGCCTAAATTAATAAAGTAGCTAGCTAACTAGTTAGCTAACGTTTGAAGTATTGATACACTCCAACGACCTGCTCTTGGGAAAATATATTTTAGGCCAACGTTTCATAAAGGTTATTAATACAGCTTTTATCTTACCAACCTACGTTTTTAATTTAATGAGATAAGATAACGTTATTTTTACAATCAAATTTAGATAATGGTGGGTGAAAAAAGCGGAACTCAACCGTGAGGGCAGTGCAACAACCGGGCAATCTGCAATGTGCTATATTTATCTTCTAACGTTAATTCATTTTTTTTAAAGGCAGCTATTTGAAGCATTCTTTTTTTCAGATAGTTATGAGTTTAACGTTAGCGTTAGAGCCAGAATGCGTTGAGTGAGCGACCGATACGAGTGCGGCTGTGTGAGGGAAACGCGAGAGGAAAAAGATATAGACAAGACGACATAAGGTGAGTTGAAAAATGTCTAGTTAAACAGCAAACTTCTTAAGACACGGTGGCTTCATCAGTTTTCAATACTGCTTGCAAGATGCACGTCACGTAGCAGTAGTTATTATAACGTTGTAAAGTCACGCCATCACTCAGACTATACATGGGTATCAATGACGTCACCTTTTTGTTGTGGCCGCCATCTTTAGGACCGTAGCGCCACCAACTGTCGATTCCAGGCATAGATTCCAGGCTTAATATTACTGTCTATGATTCCAGGGAAAATGGCAAACGTTAACGCCAAAGAAACGGGTTCTGCTAACGTTACTCAGACGAAAATCGCTCATCTCTCTGATAAAGAAAAGCAACGCTATTACAATAAAATTGATATTTTGGGTTTTGATCCGTATTTACTTCCGAATCAACTACTGACCCCGCTGAAATCTGTCGTTAGCTTGCCAAACATGTCTTTTGGCGACATTTACATCTACCTCGTCCACAATCCTTCTCCTTACACCGGGGAGTCCCTTAAGGCATACAAGAGCACTGAAGCGTACATGTATTTTAAATCAGGATGGGTGAATGATCCTCGAGTTTATCATCTGGAGATGAAGAAACTTTTCTTATTTACAGGAAAGGTAAGATATTTGTTTACTTAACTTTACTAGCTACGCTACTAACTTGCTACCTGGTGCTAGATTGGTAGCAAAGCTAGCTAGGATAATAATTAACAATTGCCAATGGAATTTCGTTTTTTAAAACTGACCTTACGTTTGTTAGCGAAAACATAATGTAGAAAATACCTAGGAGTCGTAGATAATGGTATATATGTTGAATTTAAATATCATGGATTAATATGGCTGTATTGCTAAATTTATAATTCTCAATTTGTGTTTCAAACTTAAGGTTAAGCATTCCCAAAACCTTTCTGTGACCCCAACACATCCCTGGATCACAGTCCAAGAGGATGGGACAGTACTTATGGCTCATTGCACCTGTAAGGCAGGCCTAGGAGAGGTCTGCTCTCATGCAGCAGCTCTTCTGTACTCTGTGTTGGCTGCTGCTCATATTAAAAACGGGCAGGCTTGCACCGAGAAGCCCTGTGCTTGGGCTCAGACAAGTATGAACTCTGTCAGAGGGGTACCATATGAAGAGATCTGCAACATCAGTTTCTCTCATAAACAAGAGCCATGTTCAAGCCGTGAAGATCAAGGTCCTGGTTGTCCTGATATCAGACCATCAGATAAAGACTGCCAAGCATTCTTTGAGGCGCTTCATAATAGTGAATTGCAGGAGTCCAAACCAAAGAAGAGTGCCATCTTCTCTGTCATTGAGGGCCACTCCCACAGGTAAGATACTCTGCTCCACAGAGAGACTGAAGAGCTCTTTTGTGGCTTGCACATAATACTTTACAACTCATCTCAGTTATGACAGGGGGGAAACAAAAACATGGGCTAATTATAATGAGTAATTACTACAGGACTAGAATATTTAACTGCACATATGTTCTTTGGTCACTTTAAATATTCCATACACTATATATTTGTCACTTAAAATGTCTTGTTTCTGTTTCTCTCTCACAGGTACATCCCAAAGGTGATGCAACTGGACTTGCCAGCTCCTCTTTCCACATTGTACTCAAGCACCTGGCTGGAGATGGACTTTCCCTTGTTGCTGGTTGAGAGTACCAAGGTCTTTGATGATCTACATCTAACAAAGCAACAGGTAAACATTATAAACATTCTCCTTTTAGTTTGCCATAGGCCTACTTCAATTGTATTGGAGTGCAATATGATCAAGCTGTTTTGGTACAACTCTTAATATTTCAGTGTATCAGTTCAGGTGAAATAAATTTAGCCTTTCCATTTTGAAAGTATTCCTATGGATGGTTTTCTTGAATGTAATCAGTTTTAGTCAATCTATACTCTTCAGTGGTAGGTTAATCTCTAAATAGTAATGTGTCACTAATTTTTTTCCCCAGTGTTTGATAGTTGAGGAGGAGACCAGGGAGCAAAGTAAATCTAGAGTATGGTTTGATCAGAGGGCAGGAAGAGTCACAGTGTCAGTTTTCAGTGAGGCAGCCAGAGCAGGCACACCTGCATCCTTGATGAAAAGAATTTGCTATCCCCGTGCTTCTCGGTTCTCCACTGAGGCAACAAGGTACATCGATAACAGAACAGTTTCATAGGAGAGCTATTCATAGGCCTACTGTGCTAGACAACCATGCATAAAGCAAGATTAATTGGTCTAGTTTGTTCTAAGGCTTACAGCTTGTATACAATAGTGCTTACAAGTTTGTGAAGCCACTGTTTATAAGTATTTATAAGTAAATCAATGTTTTTTTTTTAAATTGTCATAATGCAACACCTGGTAAATGATAGACATGTTCACATTTTAATGTGAGAGCTTGTAGAATACGATGTGAGAACTTGCAAAACAAAAATCTGAACTTGTATGTTAAAATTTGCACTTGTAAAAAATATTCATTTGTTAAAAAAAAATTTTCTGTGACAGGTGTGTAAACATTTCTACAAGTGCAAATTTTGAAGTTAGAAGTACAGATTTATTGTTCTGCAAGTTCTCACATCGTATTCTACAAGCTCTCATATTTTGCACCATATTTACCTGCATGCTTACATTTCAATCTTTGTCAGATGGGGTCAACAAAATGAGGACAGAGCAAGGGAAAGCTATGTTGCTATGATGCAAGACCACCATGAAAACTTCCAGGTGAGGGCATCAGGGTTCATCATCAACCCAGAACTCCCCTGGATTGGAGCATCACCTGATGGTGTGGTAGCCTGCACTTGCCATGGAGATGGTGTTTTAGAGATAAAATGCCCCTTCAAAACCAGGAACTGCTCCCTCACTGAAAGCTGCAAGGATTCCTCATTCTGTCTTGGCATAGGAGAGGATGGGGTCATGGCACTGAGACATATCCACAAGTACATGTATTAAGTGCAGGCACAAGTGCACATTGCAGAGGTGAGTTACTGTGATTTCATGGTGTGGACACCACAGGAAGTTTTCACCCAGCGAATTCCATATGATCCTGTCTTCTTCCACGATGCTTACGGCAAAGTGGTGAATTTCATCAAGACTGGAGTGCTACCTGAGCTTCTGGGGAAATGGTATACAGCACCACGCTTTACTCCCATATACAACACAGCCACAAAACAGCCACCTGAAGGGGGATGCTACTGTGGTCAACCTGCAGGCACAGATGTCATCATTTGCACATCTGGAAACTGTAGGCGAAAGCACTTTCACAAGACCTGCCTTAAGCTGACCAGGGTGCCTAAGACATGGAAATGTGTGGAGTGCAGAAAACAAGTTTAGTATTATCAGTCTGTGACAGGGGAGCTGACTGTCTTGTATAAAATACTTGAAAGCAATACTTGAGTAAAGTACAAGTATTTGGCTCTTCACTACGTTTTAGCTTCTTACAGACCGTCTATGTATGCTTATTGCGTTATAATTGTAACAGTTCTAATTCACTAACTAGTCCACATTTTGCAATATCTGTATTTTGACCTTTTAAGCACTGATACAGACTGTCTATAAATGTATACTGCGTTATGTGCTTATCACTTTCACATATCCTTCGGCTTACTCACCACACGTTTGTGTCAGCCTTGTAATGGCTCCTTATTCTGCACTTTATGTAGCTTTTATGTAGCCTATTGTATTTTGTACTCCTGTATTGTATTGTATTAAATGTGAAACCGAATGTTGTCTCGCACCCTCACGCTTTCTTAGCCAGGTCACCGTTGCAAATGAGAACCTGTTCTCAACAGCCTACATGGTTAAATAAATGTTAAATTAAAAAAAATATATATCTTACCAGAAAATTACTTGGTAGAAGTTAGTTTCCTTTTAGAATATTACTTAAAGTAAGTCTTAAAGTGTCTGTTATTTACTGTACTTAAGTATCAAAAGTAATTTTCTGATATTAAATGTGTGTGTGTGTGTGTGTGTGTGTGTGTGTGTGTGTGTGTGTATATATATATATATATATATATATATATATATATATATATATATATATATATATATATATATGTATATATATGTGTGTATATATATATATATATATATATATATATATATATATATATATGTATACATATGTATATATATATGTATATATATATATATATATATATATGTATACATATGTATATATATATGTATACATATGTATGTGTATATATATATGTGTATATATGTGTATATATATGTGTATATATATATATATATATGTATATATATATATATATATGTGTATATATATGTGTATATATATATGTGTATATATATATATATATATATATATATATATATATATATATATATATATATATATATGTATATGAGAGAGAAGAAAAGTGTGTGAAAATTCTACTTAAGTACAGTAGTGAAGTATTTGTATTTTGTTACATTACAACACTGCCTAATGAAAAATGTCATAAATGGCACATGAATTGTTACTGCAATGTGACCATATAAAATAAACATCACAGTGTTGTAATTGAATGAATAACAATTTATTTCCCAAGTAATTTCAGCCAATATCAATATACACACACATTTGTGATAGTCTACTTGTTTTAGAAACAAGACAAACACAAAACAATTTTACATGAAACTCATAACAGTAGTCTAGAAATCTAGACCACCCTATTTTAATTTATTTTGCAGCCAGGGGGATCTAGGCACTCTCCATTGACTTGAGAGCTGGAAAAACCAAATTTTGAAAGGGAATTTGAAAGACAACCATTTATCCCGCCCCTCTGATCGAGCCCCGTCAATGGTGATTCAAAAATATATTACATTTGTACACAATTGTTTAACATTGTGACACTAAGGAAAACAATGTTACTGACCCCCATGCCATGCTATTGCGAGGGCACAACAGATTGGCAAACGTTGCACAGAGCACAGCACACTCTGACAATTTTGTCAAGAGATGTAAGCTCTCCTGGAGTTGCAGTCAGGCAGAGAGAAATGGGTATTGTGCTTTGTAAAATGGTGTACTTATTCCTCACAAGACCAATCACTCGTTCAACATGAATTCGAACAGCTGCTAGCCCCCTTGAATACTCAAGTTCACTTGGATGCAGTTGCTTTTTCCCTCTAGTAAAGGCAGGTATTTTGAGATGAGCACTGTACAATCCCACAGCATCTCCTACTGTGAACCCTCGATCTGCTAGGACCAAATCACCAGGTAACAGATTTCCCAGGTAGCCACAGTTCTCTGTAATGTGCCTGTCACTTGCTCGCCCTCCCCAGCCACGAGACACAAACGATATGACTCTCTGTGGAGTTATTGATATCAAGTACTTGGCAGTATTGTGGTGCTTATATTGTGAGTATGTTTGTGCTCGGGCTCTCAAGTTTTTAGGTCTCTCAATGAAAATTTCAAAGCAGTCTATTATGGATGTACAATTTCTGTAACTACCATTTTTGAAACACATGGGTAAACTAATTTTAATTTGTTCCTTACTGGGCCACAGTATAAATCTAAACAACCTATCATGCAAGACATTTAATGTACTGTTAAAAATCCGGCCCGCAGTAGGCTTTGACACATGAAATATACATGAAAAGAAGTGCAGTGGTAAATTCAGTCTCATTCTTATTAGAGTCATTAAAAAGCTTTGAAAGGGATTCAATCCAGGTCCCACCTTGAGGAATGCTGACACAAAAGTGAAGACAACCATCAGCTTGGCAAAGGATGGAAGGCCAGTTAAGTCCTGCACCATGTCATCATTGTCCTTGAAGGTTTCCTGACTGAAGGATAACTTGCTAACCTTTTCCCTGAGTTGATAAACCTCTGACCTCAGTGCAGTACACTCTTCTGTCAGTCTCCTCACAGTTTCTTTGCAGGCTTCATTGGAGCATGGTACACTGCTCTCAGCATAGACTGCAGAATTACAGTAGCTGTGATCAGCTGTCTGACCTCTACCCTCCTGAGCTGAGGTGTCTCCACAGTCATCCATCCGCATATGGCTGGTGGTATCACAGGGGGCCACCGGTCCAACATCATGCGCCCTTCTCTTTCTTTTGACAGCTTGCATTTGCTCAAATTTGCTGTAACCATTTATTTTTCTTTTGCGTTGCTCAGGTGTGAGATAAGCAAACAAACTTGGCACATAGTCGGGGTTTAATGGATTCTCGCTCTTCTGACCTACAGGGGTAGAATGAGATATAGTGACACATTAATGAACAGTGTGTGACACTAACAGGAAGGCTACACCAGTAAGTGAAACGCTCCGTTCGCGACGCGCAAATAATAGTTTTAGAAAACTAGTTTATTTTATTTATTTTTTAACGTAAGCGCGGCCATCACATCTGGTGTAGCCAGTTCACTGATCATAGCAGAAGGTTACAGCAGACGCAACGTGAACGAACACTTCAGTTACTTCAGTTACGTGCCTGGTGTAGCCTCCCTGTAACTTTAGCTCTAGAAATAAGTAACGTTACTTGACCGAAAATCAAATAATGCAACATTGATGAGCAGAGATGCAATAATTGTGACTGAGCTTACTTTGTGAATCACTGTCATCATCAACATTGTTGTGTGACATGTCAACTTATCTTATGGTAGGGTTGCTAACATAGCTAGCTAGCTAACGTCGGTTAAGGAGTTAACTTACCCGAAATAAAGTGTTCATTGCACAGTCTGGAGTGTTCTGTGGGAGTCCACTGATCCCTTTTAATGGCAGCTAACCATTTATGTCTCCTTTCAGTATTTTTAGGAATATTATAAAACGTATGTCCCAATTTTTTTGACTTGCTGTTATCACAGCCCACGGCACAGCAGATAGAAGGCATATTTACTGTTTACTTCCGGTCCCTGGGTGGTCCTAAAGATGGCACCGTCTTTGATGTGTGACGTCACGGGATACCCACCTATAACGTTTGCGGAGCTGAACAGCCATCAGCAATAACAAAAGAGACCCCTACTGACTTTCCACGGAGCTGTATTTCAGTGGATTATGGACACTAGGGAAAGATTTGCCAGACACTACTGGAGCAAGAGACTGAAAATAGTACGCCCTTTCTATTAATTTAATATTTTTGCATCGACGGTGTACACTAGTGGCGGCACGACCATCCATAGATTGATCGACCCTCTCTGTTCATCGTCATGCATACTTTTTTGAGCCAGTTATAAGTGGCACATTGGTTTCCAGGGGACACAAAAACGTGACCTAAGAGGGTGAAATTAACCTGCCGTTAGCCTTTTTCTCATATCACCTTTTCTCATATTAACTTTCCAATTAAAATAATCAAACAAAATAAACAATTAATTGTGATCCACTGTTATAAAAGTAGCGTAGCTATGAGTGTGTGTGGTCGAGGGAGAGAGAGAGTGAACGTGAATGCACACAGGAGCCCTGTCTTGGAGCAGAGGAGAAATAAGCAGAATATCTTTGTACTATTACTGTTAACTGTAACCCAACTTATTGTCATGTCCTGTACATAGCTTTAACTACTGCTCTCCACTTGTAAACTGCTGTTGCTGTGATTATGTATCATGTATAAATAGCTCTGTGTAGTTTAAATGTGTCAATCCAAAATGCTGTGATTTCATGCCCTGCCTAAATCTTTAGCTGATGCTTTAGCATTACAATAACAATTAACAATGTCTTGTGTTTCTGATTTTTTTTTTTCTTCCACAGGTGGATCTAACGGAAACCATTGAAGAACATTTAAGAGGCATTCAGGTATGCCAATTTTCACAAACGATACGTGAACTTTAGGTACTTGAACATAACTGAACACTGACCAAAGACCCTAAACTGAGGAATATTATGGGTGTGCTGCCTCATTGCAAATGAACTGGCTGTGCAAAATATGTCACTTCACAACATCCAAACGGTTGGACCTATTGAAACACTATAGATTACAACATGGGCATGGCCCATTCTGATTGCCCTTGCAACTTCAGGACATGGGGTGCAGTGCGGACACATTTGTCCAGGTATCACTCACACACAACTGAGCCAGGCCAGCTCCTTTCCTTCAAATGTTTAGTTTCCACACAGAGAGACACTATTTTGAGAACCTTGGTGTCCACCTTAAAAAGTTAGAAACTGTGTCTTGCGTTTTTAAAGGTTGTGATTACAAGACGAATATATATACATTCCACAGTCATAAGAGCAGGAAACAGTCCCCATTCACTGGAAGACTTTAAGACCTCTGTTTTCCATAATCAAAGTCAAACACATGAAGAAAGTGAATTTGTTGAAAGTGAAAACTACTGTGACTCTATCCTTGTGGAGGATAAAGACTTGAACAAAACTATTATCAAGAGACTGAGTTTGCTCCTCCTTAAATTGGAATGCATTTTCAATGTGTCTAATACATGCATAGATGAACTAGTAGAGGAACTTAACTTCCTTACATCATCTGCATCTGGCCCAGTTATTAAAGAAATTATACTGAGCACTTTGAGCAAGCATGGCTGTACTTTTGAAGATTCAGTGATTTCAGAACTGGTAAAAGATCTTTGCGAGCTAAACCCTTTCACTGCTGCTTTAGGGGTGGATGGGCCCTTAAGCTCACACTATAGGAGAGATCAATTTATAAAGGAACATATCTCACTGACTGAGCCAGTTGAGTACATACTTGATGTAGGTGAGAAAAAAAAAACTTTCAGTATGTACCAGAGGTGTCAAGTAACGAAGTACAAATACTTCGTTACCTTACTTAAGTAGAAATTTTGGGTATCTATACTTTACTGGAGTAATTATTTTACAGCATACTTTTTACTTCTACTCCTTACATTTTCACGGAATTATCTGTACTTTCTACTCCTTACATTTTAGAAATAGCCTTGTTACTCATATTTCAGTTCGGCTTGTTTTCATTCCGGCTCGTCATCGTAAAAAAAAACACACACAAAAAACCCTATCCAGATAAATCGCTCCATCCGGAGAGAGTGAATGTGATTGTGGTTGGCTGAGAAGTATAAACCTAGTCATCCCGACACCCTATTGGTTTGTACGCGATCCATCAAACCTGCACAGACCCGGTGCTAATACGCCACCGGTGCTTTAACCACCGTTATCTACCGGACCGAATAGCAACGCTGATTTCGGTGCCTTATTTAGGAGCCACTTAGATGCCTGCGCTTCTCTCTGATGCTCCGAAAACGGACGTTAGAGGGAACTGAAACATCGCCGCACGGGACGCTAGTTAACACTACAGTTGGCAGCAGCTAACGTTAGCCTACGGTTAGCTAGCAGCGGGAGTAAACACAGTTAAAATTCTGACAGCAACGGTGTAAAAGTGTGTCTGTATTTCACTGGAGAGGATTGTAACACCAGACTGTAGCTACCGTTGTCTGAAAAAAAGAAGAAGAGATGTGTCACTTTTTTCAGCCCTTCTGAGTTTGCAGGTATGATTTTAATATAACATTATTATAGTCATATTATTTTGTCCTAACGTTTTGGGGTTAAGCTGTTGTCCTTAATGGCATTGTTTCCCCCTTACATCAGGGGTCTTCAACATTTTTTAAGCCAAGGACCCCTTAACTTAAAGTGAGATGTAGCAGGGACCCCCTACTACATATTGTATGAAATTAAGTTGCATATTAAACTGGGCCTACAATAACAGTTAGGGCAACCTAAAGCGTTCTTACATACCCTTTTTTCATAAGCTATTAAAATATTAATTGTTGGCATGATTTTATAAATCATATTTTAATGTTACATACTGTATGTGACATACTGTATGTGGCACAGTAAATCTAGGATTAATTGTATCTGTGGGCTGATATCTTAGGGACTACCTTACCTATAGGCCAGTAAGCCTATCATCAGTGGGAATTTATGTTTGCTAATAATATGTTGGAATTATGTTGAGGCATTTTAATTTTAAAAGACTCAAAGATAATAAAAAGACTCAAAAATTTACAATAATTTGGAGGGCCCCTGCAATGACTTTGAGGACCGCTGGTTGAAGATCTCTGCCTTACATTACTTTTACTTTTATACTTTAAGTAGTTTTGAAAGCAGTACTTTTACACTTTTACTTAAGTAAAAAGCTTGAGTTGATACTTCAACTTCTACAAAAGTCTTTTCAAACCCTAGTATCTATACTTCTACTTGAGTAATGAATGTAAATACTTTTGACACCTCTGGTATGTACCAATTATTGTCTCAACTTCTAAACAACAGACACATTCAAGGCTCAATATTACAGAATAGCAAGCAATCTGATGCTTCTTCTGGATACAAATCATTGCATGATGGATCTTGCCTAAGAGAAAACAGCTTTTTATCTGGAGATGAGCTTAAACTCCCACTCAATCTTTACATAGATGACTTTGAAGTATGTAACCCTCTTATGACGTCCCGTAAGAAGCATAAAGTCACAGCTGTATACTGGGTGTTTGCAAACATCCCTGCTACCTTGCGATCTACTCTAACATCCATTTACCTAGCCATTCTTTGTAAGGCAGATGATGTCAACAAATATGGATACACCAAAGTGTTGGAGCCACTGTTGAGAGATTTAAAATGCTTGGAAGATGATGGTATTTTTGTACCAAGTCTGGGCAAAGTGGTCAAGGGTACTGTGTTCTCCGTAGTTGCAGATAATCTGGGAGCACATTCTATAGGTGGATTTGTTGAAAGCTTTTCTTCCTCACACTTTTGTCGCTTTTGCATTGGAGATAGTTCACACATCCAGGAGAATGAGGTTAGAGAAGGAATGTTTCCTCTACGGACTAAGTCCAACCATACCGAGCATGTCAAAGCAGCATTGTCTGACACGTCTAAGGATCATCATTTTGGAGTAAAAAGACAGTGTCCCATCTCTGACAAATTGAGTTACTTTCATGTCACATCAGGTTATCCCCCTGACGCTTTGCATGATTTGCTTGAGGGAATTGTGCCTTTGGAATTGGCACTGTGTCTCAATGTGTTTATAAAGAAGAAATACTTTTCTCTTGAGGAGCTTAACAGTTCCATCCATCAATTTCCATACAAGTGGTATGACAAAACAAACTGTCCTCAAGCTATTCCCCTGAGTTTTGCATCACGCAAGAGTGTAGGAGGAAATGCACATGAAAACTGGTGCTTGTTGCGGATGCTACCTTTTATGATTGGTGACAAAGTACCAGAAGATGACAGAGCATGGCAAGTTTTGATGACCCTGAAAGATGTTGTTGAGCTTGTCATGGCTCCTTACCACACAGTTGAGACACTAGGATACCTGGAAAGCAAGATCAGTGAACACCGTTACAGGTATTTGGATGTGTTCCCAGAGGAGAAATTAAAACCAAAACATCACTTCCTTGAACATTATCCATGGCTTGCAACTGCTTTTGGACCGCTTGTGGCTCTCTGGACCATGCGTTTTGAAGCCAAACCTAGATTCTTTAAAAGGATTGTGAGGCAGACCGGGTCTTTCAGAAACATTCTAATGACAATGGCAAGAAAACACCAATTAATGATTGCATACCACACTCATGATGCCAACGTTCAAATGCCAACATTATTGATTTCTAGAATGACCCAGGTGTCCGTGGAAGTTCTAACAGACAGCATTAAAGAATCAATTGCAAGGTATTTTCCCAGGGCATTGGTTGTTAACATGACAAACAAGGTTACCATATTCAGCACCGACTATTGTGTTGGAATGTTGTTGCCTTTTGGATCAACAAGGGATTGTCTGACTTTGGAGAAATACTCCAAATAATCATTGCACGTGAAAGCCCTGTCTTCGTTCTTAAGTTGCTGAGTGGGTGGTACCATGAGCACTTGAGAAGCTTCAAAGTAGAGCCCACAGCCAAGATTGAAGTCATTCAGCATGCAGAAATGACAGATGCATACCCCTTGGCTGCAAATAATACAGCAGATGGTCAAATGGTGTCCCTGAAACACTTAATTTGCACAGAGTAGGTTTTACATTTCATTGAGTTATTCTGTTATCATGCCATAACAATCATGTGTGTGTCTAACATAAGTAAACATTTCAAATTTTAACATACTACAATCTCTTTTTTCTTTCTTGCTACAGGTGATGACAACACATACTCCAAACATGTCAGTCGTGTTGCGTGTCATTATTGAAGAACATGATATACGAAAAATAAATCTTCCATCCGGAATTCCAAATACGGTGGAAGATCTTGTTTCAATAATCGCTGAAACATTCCAATTACATGGGGACATCGGATTATTATACGAGGACAAAGATTTTGGGAACCAGTTTTTCACTGTCACCTCAACGGCCGACCTGTACGACAAGGCCACTGTGAAAATTGTAAGAAAAGAGCCTTTGGTCACCCTTGACCTGTGTCCACTAGATGAATCAGGTCTGTCCTCTACACTGAGTTCAGCAGACAGCTACCCTGCAGATAATAGTGAAGTAGACACCAACGCTGTGGATGACTCTGCATCATCCAGCTCACAAGACACCAGTCTTCTCCCTGCGTCATGCCGCTCTGCTCCATGGCCAGTGCCGTTTCAAGTCCCAAAGTTTTCCCGCAATGTTGAACTTATCCTCGCAGAGGCAAACACGACATATCTTGCCACTGGAACACACTTCCATGTTCAATCGGCAATAATGCAAGACCTTGCGAAAGCCATATTCTCTTACTCCGCCTACCCTTTAGGTCAGCAAATTTGCTCAGTGGCTGAAGCCCTTGTTGAGAAGTTTCCATGCCTTAAGGAGCCTGGGTCCTTTGCAGGGATGTATGGTTGGCAGCAACGCCTCAAGTACAAGATGCACAACTACCGTGCCAAGCTGAAGTCACGAAAATATGCCTATCCTGAAATAGAAGTAAACACATTAAAGAGGAAGCAAATGAGCGATGCAGCTCCAGCCAAAAATGTTAAAAGGCCAAAGAAAGCAGAGGTGAATTATCTTCCTCCTCAACCTGTTGGAGAAAATGAGGACACTTTGGAGAAAGAGAGACTTGAGTTAGTTGAAGAAACGAAAAAAAAGAACAGCGCAAAAATAGTCGGAGAGAAAATGTCCAAAACCTTTTCAATGCGAAGAATGGAGGTGGTGACCCTCAGCCCAGCTGTCTGTGTGTTCACAGAGAGGTGGCCTGGATTATTCAGTGAGGCTCAAGTAAGAATGTTTTGTTAGTTGTTTTTTTTTCACCAAGTTCTTGTCATTTGTCTACATAAACTTAGTTTTAGGTCTTTTAGAATTGGTGACTATCATTGAGAAAGTTTTGTGAAATGAGAATCTTCCTTTACTCCTTTCCTAGATCAAAGAGGAGTTCCGACGTATAACAACAATTTCCCTGGAACAGAAGTTCATGCTGAAGCTTGATGAGGACACACCACGTCTTCTGCAGTTGATGCGGGCCAAAAGAGGAGCTGCTGGTACCAGGATGCATCATCTCCTGAACACTGTAAATGAGGTATAGTTGTTGTTGTTTCACAAAAAGTGCAAAGAATTTTCAGAAATAAGTTTAGTCACTGAAATGCATCTATTTACAGTCCCAATGTGTTGAGAAAAAGAGGGATGCTGTTGCCTAATTGATTACCTTAGGGGAACATCAAGAGGAGCTCTTCCAAGACTGCCAGGTATGTTATTAAATGATCGATCGACTAAGGTATCACATGGTTACACATAGGCTTGCCCTGATGAAATTGTATAGTTTTGGATACCTATCACACATGGATATACATGCGTAGATGCATCATTGGCCGCCACTGTTTATTGGAGCAATGCAGCCATTTTGTGAGTGACATGCCACGCCTCCTAATGCAAGTGTGTATTGACAATTATCTATCCACAATTAAAATCAAAATGATACTTGGTTTTACTAATAATGCAGGTTTCCTAACCAAAATACCTTATCTGTGTAGATATTAACAGTATGCCGCTTTATGCCTTAATATCATTTAGATAGTTCAGTTTAAAAAAAAAAGTTATATATTTATAAAAATATATATATATATATATATATATATATATATATATATATATTAACCTAAGGGAATTACTGTAATTGTTGGGGCTCTGGAAATTATAGAGTGTGGTCTAGACCTACTCTATCTGTAAAGTGTCTTGAGATAACTCTTTTATGATTTGATACTATAAATAAAATGTAATTGAAAAAATGTAATTGAACCTTTTGGGTTAAATTTGTCACTGAATTGTATTGAAGTGCTGATTAATAAAAACAAACCCTTGGCTTGACCAGGAAAACCAAATTGTATTGGGACAGTATCTGTTTATTTTCCCTAACTTAAATAAAAGTGTGTATTATTTGTGTTAATTTTTTTAAGATGGAGGACGTACATGAGGGCAACATGGACCAAACCATGAAGGTCGTTGTGATCCATAATCCAGCAGCCGAGGAGGATCCAGCAGACGTGTCCATTGTGATAGAGGGAAACAAAGTGCTCAACAGGTGTGGATACAAAACCAAGGCATGTGTGCTGTTGATGGGCTTCATCTACGCCCTCAACCTTGAGTATCCCAAGAAGCTCAAGCATACTTTTCAAGTATTTCAGAAACTTTTTTTGGAGCTTGATGGAGCAAAACTGGTCAAAAAAGGTCCAGAGCCTCAAAAATAAGCTTCATGTCTGCTAAAGAGCGCTCACTGTGAAATGTGATCAGCCAGATTCATCTCCAATAACGTTCTCTACTTTCAAACAATGCACTATCTTGGATCACTGTAATTCAGAGCAGGCAAAAAGGTTGAGCATGGTGTGAACTTTTCTGGCTGGTTCAAGAATTTTTTTCTTGTTTTTGTATTTTAGTATAGGTAATATTGGACAATTGCCTTACTCTTTGTTCAGGATAGGGCTCGATGACATGATGAAACTGACATGACTGATTTGGGTTTGTTAACATATTTAGTCATGTTTCTTCTATGTACTGTACAGCTTGTAGGCCAGTGATTCTTCAACACCGTCTCTTTTGTATAAAAAATATTAGATTAGATTATGACATAAATGTATACTTTTTAAGAAGAGGTCTGAAGTAGCTAGCAATAGAGGGGAAAAAGATGGCTAATGTGAACAACTCATGCATATCATGTGAAAGAGTAGGTTTTTGTCACCACCGTCAGACGTCACCACCGTCAGGTTTTGGTGGATATCCTCACGGCTGTGATTCAACCTCGAGGCTGCGGCCGAACCACAGCCGTGAGCCCGTATTTATTGTGATCAACAATTATATTCAAGCCTCCCTTAACAACTATTTGGAGGTTTTTGTCACCACTGTCAGACTGGACGTCACAAAAAACCTGACGGTGGTGACGTCTTACGGTGGTGACAAAAACCTACTCTTTCACATGATATGCATGCTCAGGATTGTTATTTTTTTTGGACCCAATAGTTAAATGAAGTTGTTAAGCAAGAAGCCATCTTGTGTGGTATACATTTTGGAATTGTATGTTGTTATGAGGCCCCTGTCACCAGATTAGTGTCACCACCATCAGTTCTAAAGTCACCACCGTCAGAGGGAGTTTTATTTGTTTTAAATGAATATGCTTACAATATGTTTCTTCAGTGCTGTTGAGTTATTAAAGTAAAAGTCTCTTTTAATACAAATATATGTTTGTTAAATAAAAAACATTACTTTTTTCTATTTAGGCTTAAAGTAAACGTTGTATGATGTTAGATCTTTTAAAGGAGTACACGTGAAACCGTATAAAAAAAAATCAACAAAAGTGAATATTCAACATTTAACAGCATATCTATGTACAAATGTCAGATAATGATTTAAAAACTCTAAATACATATTAGACTAAATAAATAAAACATAATATGCTTTTTATTGTGTCTGACGGTGTTAACAAAAACAAAGTAATAACTGGAAAACCGTCTATTTTATGAAAAAAAACACAAAATGAGGAGGTTGCACCAGTACATTGCTGAACAGCCAACACTTTGGTCTATAATGATATACCTTCAGATTTTGTAATTTAACTACCTTTTTATTTTCAAAATTAAAACCCAGTTTTATCCCAATTCACAAGAATCAGTGAGGCCTAATGCTGTACTGGGCTTTCAGTTGCTTTAACCAAAGGGACACTGTTGTGATACAGTATGGAAAATATTGTTTTTCGTTTTGGCACAGATTGGTTTCCTTTCCATAAGGCTTTGCTAATCTATGCTTAAAACCTCAACATATCAAAAAATAGAAAAGGGATGGATGATGTTTGATAATAATGACTTCCTCTGAAGAATAAGGAAGTGTTCTTTATGTTGGTGTTCATGATAAACTAAAGTGGCCATCGTAAGTGTCTGGTCAGGAACATGGCCATTGAATCAGATGTAACGTCCAAATTGATTGTGACTAAGCTGCGTTTGATTTTCTTTTCTCTTTAATGGCTTGGAAATTTACCTCATTGCCTATGTTAAAGCATGTTCTTAGAGTACATTGTAGTTAGAGTACATTTAGTTAAAAATAGGCCTTTAAGCAGGATGCTTCTGTACTTAATGTACTGCAATTTTATTTTTTAAAGTGAGCAATCTTAAATGCACAACACTCACATATTTGAAGTGTTAAAATGTTTTATGATTCAGTTTTCCAGTTTAGTTGAAACTGTTGCATGACCATAAGACAATGTTTATTATTGTTTATTATTTGGAAAGATATGGATTGCACATATAGAGTGTGCATGACATTGTTTTTTTTACTTGAATATGTAGAGTGGAGAGGGCTATTTTGTACCTCCTGTCTATTTTTTGAACATTTGATTGAATAAAACAAAAAATTGACATGATCAATTATGTCCTGTGTCTGACAATATTTTTTTAAGTAAAGCTTACCTTCCCTGAATGAGTAATGGTTAATAAGTCATATTGTTCAATTATTAATAACAATGATTAGGTATTAAGTGCTTACAATCTAGAGTTAATATTACCTACTTTTTGTAAGTAATGAGTTGTATAAAGTGTTGATAAATGTTAGGTAGACTTTACCTAATTTCTTTTAGTGTATCATAGTTGGAAAACATAGGTACGTTTTACTTTAAACATGTGGTGAAATCTACCTACACAAACAGAGTGCAAATTATTACCTCACATTTATTGAGTAGATTCTATAGGTTGTTTTTTATAGTGTGTACTTCCCCATCGATAATGTGTGAATTGCCGTGAACACAATCCTCTAAGATGCACCAGAAACATAGCTTGGTTAATCACTCAAACTTGCCGACAACCAAGACACCGCTTGATTACATTAGACTTGAGCGGCCGGCCGGTTGCACGGTACATTCGGTCTAATTCGGCATAGGGTCTAGGTAGCTCATTTCCTGATTGATTCTACCACCACCACTCCAGTCCAGTGGAGGCGCTAATGAGCTAGATTACAACACACACAGTAGCAGAAGAATACCAGCTACACAACGGCCAACCATTGACATATATATATATATAATGCCAACGGCACGAATGAAGTAAAAGAAAAAAACAGGAGTGAGTCGGTTCATTGACATATGGCACTCGATTCTCCCGGCTCAGTGACACGAGTCGGGTTAATTAACCGGCTCTTCGGTCAGTTCCTCAACACTACCCCCGATGTGATTGAGAGAAAGGATTGCGACATGTGAACAGATGGCGGTATACTCCAGTACTTGCACAAAAGGGCCCAAGAGAAACATAAGGTGAGCAAGAGACCTGTTTAACCGAAAATCTGCATAGTTAAAATGGTGCAAAGTGCTGGAGCAATATCTCCTCTGAAAAAAAAAACGTGCTAAAAATTGCAACATTTTAACACAAATTCTAATTGGTGAAAATAAACAGTAAGGATAACATTTAAAGTTATACGTTAAAAGCAATAAGATAAAATACTCCGTTGTGTGTTGTCTTACTTTAAAAAAAAGAAGTGAGACATAAATCCTCTGGGATATTGCTTACGTATTGATGAGTCAAACATTAAACAATCATAATTGTAAAAACAACATAACTACACAACACTGTAACTAAGCAGTATATACAGTAGCTAACATGTAAGCTGAAATAAAGGAATTAAATCAAGGAACTTCTATTGTTATACAGTGTACATAGAATAACCTATATTGTTTATCTAAATAAACTAAAATACACTTACTTGGGCACAACCCAAGATAACGGTGGCAAACTAGCTTAATGAAGCGTACTGATAGTCTAATATGAGCTATCAATCATCATCAAAAATATACATATTGCACATCAAACTTTCTGACAATAATTAACAAAGATATCAGAACAGTATGTCAGCATCTGTTACCGAGAATGCTACCAAAGGCATGGAACGTCGAAGATTGAAGCGGACTGTATGGAGAGATAACACACAGGCTGTCCTGCTCCGCAGTATATATTCCTGGGCTTGGCTCTCCTCGGCGCCAGATTGTTGCACCTACCAGTGTGGTAACTAGGCTCCCAAAAAAAAAAAATCAATCAGCTAGTTTTTGTCTTTGAGTTGTTACTTTGTGTTTTTTGCTAACATCCTTTTTTTTGTTCCTGCTGCCGTGGTGTGCCTTGCTGCCAGCTCAATCCCCTCCTTCACTCCAACCATCTCGTTTGGATCACTGCATGACAGTTGTGGACATTCCTCTGCCTGCCTGCCTCAGCCTCTATCCAGCCCAGAGCCGACCTACCCTGCGTTTGCTTTCCTTGGACACCCAAAGAACTGAATATTCATTAAATTTAATTTTTGTTAATCATACTCCTAGTCCGTGTTTGTTTCTCCGTTTGCTGGGTCAGAACCATAGCATAACAGTTTTGGGGAGGAGCTAAGCCTAGTGCGTGCGTGCGTGCGTGCGTGCGTGCGTGCGTGCGTGCGTGCGTGCGTGCGTGCGTGCGTGCGTGCGTGCGTGTGTGTGTGTGTGTGTGTGGTACAGGCCAAAAGTTTGGACACGCTTTCTCATTCAATGCGTTTCCTTTTATTTTCGTGACTATTTGCATTGTAGATTCTCAATGAAGGCATCTATAAATGAACACATATGGAATTATGTACTTAACAAAAAAGTGTGAAATAACTGAAAACATGTCTTATATTTTAGATTCTTCAAAGTAGCCACCCTTTGTTTTTTTATTAATAAGGGAAAAAATTCCACTAATGAACCCTGACAAAGCACACCTGTGAAGGTAAAACCATTTCAGGTGACTACCTCATGAAGCTCATTGAGAGAACACCAAGGGTTTGCAGACTTATCAAAAAAAAAAGCAAAGGGTGGCTACTTTGAAGAATCTAAAATATACAGTATATATGTATATATATATATATATATATATATATATATATATATATATATGTATGTATATATATGGGGGAAATAAGTATTTGACCCCTGTATATATATAAAAATCACAATTTTAATATATGTGCATTCTAACAGTATAAAGAAAATATATATATGAATTTATTAAAATATAACCATCTGATGTATTTGACCCCCTATATATATATGTATGTGTATATATTAAACAGTTTTATTTTATGTGTTCTTCTTCAGCCACTCTTTTGTTGATCTTGTCGTGAAACACCCAGATCTTCAGCGAGGGAAGGAGATGTAAAACGATACATGGCCCCGATCTCCCCTCAATCGATGGAGTTGTCCGAGGTGAAAAGTTGTTGCCACCACCATGCTTGACGGTGGGGGCGTTCTTTGGGTTGTTATGTCAAACACGCGTTGATGGGCCAAAAAGCTATTTTGGTCTCATCTGAAATTAGGTGGTGAATGGCTATTGAAGATCCCCTGCCAATCCATTTTTGTTAAATCATTTGGTCCCAGCTGCAAATCATTTTGGTTTTCCTCACCCGTGGAAATAATAAAAGCAAGATCTTGTGTGGAGGCCCAGACCGAGGGAGGTTGGCGGTGGTGTGGTGCTTCTTCCATTTCCTGATAACTGACCGAAGTTGATCTTTTCTCTCCAAGTTGCTTTCCGACAATATTGTAAATATTGTCCCTGAGAAAAAATCTTGCCCATGGTGGTGATGTTGGATGCTGGTTGTTTGGGTGTTGACAGGTGTCTTTTATACAGGTAACGAGGTGAGGCAGGTGTATTTGATGTAGATAATTGGTTCGATTGCACTATGCAAAAACAACTTCAGCACCACCACAAATACTTGTTTTTCCTCACCAACTTTTACAGCACCCTTTGGGATTCTGTCTTTCACTGTTAGAATGTACATTTAAAATTGTAGATTTTTGCATTCTTTGTAAAACATTAAAAGGCCAAACAACTCTAAAATGCCTTTGCATCTATATGTATGTATGCCACTCGGATCTCGCGTGCAAGAGCCCACAGCAATAAAAACATTAAAAGGGACATAGGCAAAACAATATGTAATGAGGACATAGGCGTTTTCATTGCAGCTGATATGAGGCCATTTTCTGTGGTGGAAAATGTCGGATTTCGGCAACTCCTAAATATCCTTTGCTGTCTCCACTTGCCAAAGCATACCTTTCCATCCCTGCTACCTCAGTTCCAAGTGAGTGTGTTTTTTTTCTACTGCAGGAGACATAGTTACTGCCCAAAGGTCTCAACTGCTGCCAGAAATAGTCGACATGCTTATATTCTTGAAAAATAACATGACCATATCTTAGGCTGTTCTGTGTAGTTTATCTTATAGAAAAAAAATTGTTTCTGTTTGCACTTGTAGTTTTGAGAGAGCAGTACTTTGGTTATTGATACACTTACTGTTTGCATTTAAACATTTTCTGTTGTTTACACATTTATTTTATTTATACTGTTTATTTTTTTATGTTCGATTTGTGGAAAGGAGTTACATTTCACAGGGCAGAAGCCAGTTGGTAGATTTTATACAAAACATTTTGCAGTGTTTGCATGTCCTTTACTGCATATGATTCATTAAAATAGTAAAAAAAAAAGTTAAATAACATTCATCATTAATAGTTGATTTCAAAAGGCACCTAAATTGTTTTGCATTTTGTGATTTTTCAGTTGAATAAAAAAACTATTTTCCATTCATTGAGGATTTCTTTAAAAAAAAAATTTAAAATCTCGTCTCGTCTTGTTCTCGTGAACCCAATCTCGTGATGTGTCTCGTCTCGTGGAGTAAGCGTCTCGTCACACCCCTAGTATATATATATATGTATATATATATATATGTATATATATATATATATATATATATATATATATATATATATATACATACATACATATGTATATATATGTTGTAGTTCATGCTCGGACTCGGAGCAGGGAACTCAGGCGTCGGAGAGAACGAGCCAGAGACATGCAGTTCCTGAGTCTGTATTCATATCAGATCAACAAAGGTCAGTTTAAGGATTTTCCTCAGATTTTGAGAGACTCTAGTCACGCTCATTCTGCTCCTCGTTTCTGGTTTAGCACTCCACCAGTCAGATGGGTCATTTGAGTCTGACTGCTGGCAGAGCCCACCCCGACAAGTATACATGAAAAGTCGGCCAAAATGAAGGCCAACGGCCCCTCCGACTCACGATGGCACAGAACACACCGAACAGACTCGAGTCACCGACATCGCCAGACTGTCAGACGGCAGACTTTGGGCCCGCTGTGTAGAGACTATCACTGTCATAAGAAACACTGCCAACGTTAGCATGGGACAGCAGGGGGGTGCTGCTGGCCCGCTGACCGGCTGTCAGCCCAGTAGAGCTGAAGTCTGAGCTGGGACTCTCACTCTTCTCCTCCCCTCTCTCTCCTCTCCAGTTATTGTATTAAATGTGTCTATCACATGAACTCCTGTTTCTTCCTGAATATTTGTGTCAAAATGTAAATAAACTCTTTACACCAACACAAAGCTGTGAAATGTGACTTCTTACATATTCATATCATATTAAATCGGTGATCTTTTAATAAAAACATTAACAAATACTTAAAATTATATATATGTAAAATGTTGTAATGTGTGCAAGAAAAAAACTCTTATTAAAGCATTAATAATGAGTAATACACATGTTTAAAAGTAAAATAAGCTTGACTAAAGTTTCATTAAATGTTTATCATGTTTTATAAAGTGTAAACATTTCAGATGACAGGAAGCAGAAACTCAGTCAACAACATTTTCATTTATTTATAACAAAAGTTCACAGAGATTTTTCACAGGTTGTTCAGGCGTTGTTCAGAGGTTTTTCAGAGGTTGTTCAGAGCAGCGTCACCTCACCCATAGAGATAGAGAGAAAAAAAACTGATGATGCAAACATCGTTATTTTCTATCATCAGAGGCTTTTTATTTTGTATTGTTCTTAACTTTTTTTTTTTTTTTTTGTAGTCTCTAGCCTCTGGCCAAAAAAGCCTCTGATGATTCAATATGACGATTTTTGCATCATCCGACGTTTTTTTCCAGACCCACAATACAGAGATCTCTCGTCTCAGGGGGACATGAGGGAGGGAAGCACGTCATTAGAAAATACTACTGTGTTTCTACTGATACAAAGTTTAATGCTAATCGGTGAAGTATCCCTTTAAGAAACATAAGCAGGCAAGAGTGCATATGGATAACTCTGTGCAGCTAGCCATGCTAGGGTGAATTAGCATAGCCACAAAGCTAGATGAGGGACACAGCATTGCCATAGGAAGGCACAATGAGGAGGTGGACAGGAATCTGCATATTTTGTCAAAGATCATTGATGCCGTAAAGAAACGGAGGGCAATGGGAGAAGAAATGCAACAGCATCTGGCAGTAGAGGTAAGCAGTAACAGAAATACAATTCCTGTATTCTATTAGCCTATACAGTATGTATTTGTGTTTGTTTGCACATTTTGTTGTATTCTGAATTGTCATTATTAGATCTATCTATCTACTGGAGAATGCAAAAATTAAATGATTTTTTTCACATTTATGCTTTTAATGATTACAGTAAGCCTTAGTTGCTCATAACAAAATTGTAACTGTTTTTATTGTATCGTTGAACTGAGAAATGTGAAAACAATGTTTTCTGTGTTTACTTGTCTACCATTATGTATCATTTCATAGGTATGTGATACCATTATGAGCCATGCCAAGCATCTCATCAGTACGATTGGGTATTGTTTGGTTTTTTTCCGATACCGGTGCTAAAACCATACTTTAAAAACAGTGCCGGTGCCTAAATGGTGCCTGATCCGCTGCCTGAACCGAAATATATATAATATATTTATGATGTATATAATATAAAATATAAAAACGGAGCACAAAACGACAGTTGGCGACATTAAAGAATGGCTTGTTTATTGCTAAGGCCATATGGTCAAAATTAAATGATTGATTAATAATGTAATAACAATAATGCACCACAAGGCTGGTGAGTTTCAAGTGAACACACCGTCTGTGTCCGATGTCGGCAGCTGCAGACAATTAAGTCCCGGAGTTGGAGAACTCTACAGGGAAATACAGTCACACTTTACAGTGTTTAACGTTAGCTGTCAGCATTTTAACCATTGAGTTTAATCCAGCTACTAGCTATCACTAACGTAGCGTCCTGTGCAGCGATGCTTCTGGAAAAAAAAGGAGTTAGGCACCGAAACTAGGCACCAAAATTTTCACTTTTATTCCATCTCATTACTACCGTTTACGTCGGAACCGGTGCCCTATTGGTACTGGTTTTCGGTACTCAGTCAGTACTCTGTTGCAAGGAGACTTGTTCCCACAACACAGCAGAAAGTTCCCAGATTCAGCACTAAGAACTAGAGGATGGATACCTGAACCGAGCCCGCTGGGACCCAACGGTTAACGTGCGCTTGTTGCCCCGTGTGAGCTGATGAGCTCATCTATTGGCATTTCCGAGTGCCTTCCTACAGTTGCTTAATAAAAGCTTTCCACACAAACAAACATCCATGTGTCATTAGTATGAGAAAAAAAATTTGATTTTTTTCGGGCTCGAGTCAACACAGTCATTGCTTTGTTGTTGTTTCTAAGTTCTGAGCTGTTATCCATTATCCAATTGTCAATGTGTCTAAAGAGAACTTTAAAGATATGTAGTCTACAGCTGGGGGTTGAATAAAGAACTAGAAGGTTGTATTCCCTATTATAATTTATTGTTATCTTTCTATCTGGACAGGAGCATAATAAACATGCAACCTGTTCATTATCATTACCTGTGAAACTGTTGATTTCTACATGGCAGTTCAATTAATACTGTCTTTTTAGACCATTGGTATTGACTGTCGCCATCATATATTTAGGGGGACGCAATTGACCATCTCACGCGCCACACATGCCTCTCATCACGGCCATTTTTCGTCTTGGCTTTCTCTGATGAAGGCTACATTTATGATTATTAAATGACAGAAAACAGTGCCGTTGTTGGGAATTCGTAGGGTACAGATTCAATCATTGGCAAGTTATCAAATATGTTTTATCAACATTAATAAAGTTATGAATATGGTTATTAATAACTTTATCAAATCGACAAACGGGGCACCACCATGGAATATCAGGGACCAATAATCAAACAGTGAAACAGTCTCATTTCTGTTGTGTTCCCTTTAAAAATACCGATCTGGATTAATTTCATTAATTTATATATTATATTCTAAAGGAACAAAAGGAATGTTGAATTTGAGCACTACCTGTTTCAACCAGCAATTATTACAACACAATACACAAAACAATCACAGGCAACTGCTATTTAAAATATAGTAGAATGTATCCTCTCCCCTCTCTTCCCTCGCCTCTTCGGCCTCCCTCTCCCCTCCTCTCTCCTCTCCCCTCTCCTCTCCCACCTCCCTCCCCTCTCCCTAGTCCCTCTCCTCCCTCTCCTCTACCTCCTCCCTCTCCTCTCCCCTCTTCTCCCTCTCCTCCCTATCCCCTCTCCTCTCCTCTCCCCTCTTGTCTCCCTCCTCCCTCTCCTCTTCCTCCTCCCTCTCCTCTACCCTCTCCTCCCTCTCCTTCCTCTCCTCTCCCTCCTCCCTCTCCTCTCCCCTCTTCTCCCTCTCCTCCCTCTCTTCTCCATCCCCCCTCTCCCTCTCCTCTCCCCTCTTCTCCCTCTCCTCTCCATCCCCCCCTCTCCTCTCCCTCCTCCCTCTCCCTCTCCTCTCCCCTCTTCTCCCTCTCCTCTCCATCCCCCCTCTCCTCTCCCTCCTCCCTCTCCCTCTCCTCTCCCCTCTTCTCCCTCTCCTCCCTGAGGAGGAATATGATGTATGGAAAGATGTTGTGGGGCACTGCAGGGCGTATCAGACCCTGAAACACACACAGAGAGAGAAGGTGTTAGATATTATTCTGGGATGTTCAGACAGAATCTAATACATTCCTCTTTCATCTTCTGATAACGTAAAACACTGAGTGTTTATGAAAAGGAGCAAATACATATTAAATATAAATATAAAAATAAACATTATTAATGTACTTAGTTACAATCCAGCGCTGCCCTCGAGTAAAGAACAAGTATCTTAAAGCTGTACTTTGCTGTGAAGTGTGATTAGAAGTGACTCAAGTGTTTGTGAAACTGTCTGATGGGTTAAATAAAGCGCTGTGTGTTTCTACCTTGTGTAGCAGGCAAACGCTCCACCAGGTCGTTCCTGCCGATCTCCATCAGACATTCTCTGGTCATCTTCACGGCCTCCTGCCTGTCATACGACATCATCAGGTCCACGGTGTTACACCTCTTTGCGCGCTCCAGCTTGTAGCGTGCAATTTTTGTCATGTTTGTCAGGTTCCACTTGAAAGAGAGGAATTGCTCATCGATTAAGTCGTCCAGGATGCTCAGCAGCATTTTAGCTGTTTTCCTGTTCAAATCAGAGCACAGCTTTAGATGGCAGTTTTGCAGCTATTTTTTTTTGAAGTTTTAATGCTTTTTGTCACGTTTTTAGGGGTCCAAGCCCGAGGGGGCATGGGAACCGTGTGTTGCAAAAATAAAAAAGTTTATATAAAACATCATCATGTTGAGTCGATTCTGACCCAATCAGCTGTTCGATGAGAGGTGAGAGGCCGGCGTTTCCCAGCATGCCCTGGGTCCGCCTGCTTCCGCCAGGCTCTTGCAGTTGTTGAAAAGCAACTGCACTACCTCCGTCTCAGAACTGCGGCTGTTTTTTTGCATTTAACTGAGTTATTTGTTGGATGAGAAACATGAAGCATGCAAACATGTTCAATCACAAAATACACGTATGAACCTGAACATGTAACATAATAGGTCACCTTTAACACAGTTATGTTTTTAAGTTGAACCAGAAGTACTGCTCATTAATACATATGTAGTGTACTTTCCTTGAGTAGTTTCATGTTCTGTTGCTTTCTACTTGTACTCCATTACATCTCTCAGGGAAATATTGTACATGTGGAAAGTAACTGAGTACTTACTGTTTCCTCCTGAGCTTTTCTTCTTCTTCTTCCTGTTTCTTCCTGGGCTCTTCTTCTTCTTCTTCCTGTTTCTTCCTGGGCTCTTCTTCTTCTTCTTCTTCATGTTTCTTCCTGGGCTCTTCTTCTACTTCTTCCTGTTTCTTCCTGAGCTCTTCTTCTACTTGTTCCTGTTTCCTCCTGAGCTTTTCTTCTAATTCTTCCTGTTTCCTCCTGAACTCTTCTTCTACTTCTTCCGGTTTCCTCCTGAGCTTTTCGTCTCCTTCTTCCGGTTTCCTCCTGAGCTTTTCGTCTCCTTCTTCCTGTTTTCTCCTGAGCTTTTCTTCTTCTTCCTGTTTCTTCCTGAGCTTTTCGTCTACTTCTTCCTGTTTCCTCCTGAGCTTTTCTTCTACTTCTTCCTGTTTCCTCCTGAGCTTTTCTTCTACTTCCTGTTTCTTCCTGAGCTCTTCTTCTACTTCTTCCTTTTTCCTCCTGAGCTTTTCTTCTACTTCTTCCTGTTTCTTCCTGAGCTTTTCGTCTACTTCTTCCTGTTTCCTCCTGAGCTTTTCTTCTACTTCTTCCTGTTTCCTCCTGAGCTTTTCTTCTACTTCCTGTTTCTTCCTGAGCTCTTCTTCTACTTCTTCCTTTTTCCTCCTGAGCTCTTCTTCTACTTCTTCCTGTTTCTTCCTGAGCTTTTCTTCTACTTCTTCCTGTTTCCTTCTGAGCTTTTCTTCTACTTCCTGTTTCTTCCTGAGCTCTTCTTCTACTTCTTCCTTTCTCCTCCTGAGCTCTTCTTCTACTTCTTCCTGTTTCCTCCTGAGCTTTTCTTCTACTTCTTCCTGTTTCATCCTGAGCTCTTCTTCTACTTCTTCCTGTTTCCTCCTGAGCTCTTCTTCTTCTTCTTCCATTTTCCTCCTGAACTCTTCTTCTTCTTCTTTTTCTTCTTCCTGTTTCCTCCTGAGCTCTTCTTGTACTTCTTCCTGTTTCCTCCTGAGCTTTTCTTCTTCTTCCTGTTTCTTCCTGAGCTTTTCTTTTTCTTCTTCTTCTTCCTGTTTCTTCTTGAGCTTTTCTTCTTCTACCAGCTTCTTTAATATCCTTCTGAGCTTTTCTTCTTCTTCCTGTTTCTTCCTGAGCTTTTCTTCTTCTACCAGTTTCTTTAATATCCTCCTGATCTTTTCTTCTTCTTCTTCTTCCTGTTTCTTCCTGAGCTTTTCTTCTTCTACCAGTTTCTTTAATATCCTCCTGATCTTTTCTTCTTCTTCTTCTTCCTGTTTCTTCCTGAGCTTTTCTTCTTCCTGTTTCTTCCTGAGATTTTCTTCTTCCTGTTTCTTCCTGAGCTTGTTTTCTTCTTCCTGTTTCTTCCTGGGCTTTTCTTCTTCTACAGACACACGCACACAGACAATTGCGTGTTTAATGGTCTCATCATCTCAGCGTGACTTGTAGCCGTTATATTGTTGGCTAGTTTACTTTAAAATCAAACATCAGATTTTATAAACTACATGGGTTCTGTGTGCAGGAATCTGAATGTGTAAAGTAACTAGTAACTAAAGCTGTAACAGATGAATGTAGCGGAGTAACTAAAGTAACTAACTAAAGCTGGAACAGATGAATGTAGCGGAGTAACTAAAGTAACTAGTAACTACAGCTGGAACAGATGAATGTAGTCGAGTAACTACAGTAAATAGTAACTAAAGCTGGAACAGATGAATGTAGCGGAGTAACTAAAGTAACTAGTAACCAAAGCTGGAACAGATGAATGTAGTGGAATAACTAAAGTAACTAGTAACTAAAGCTGGAACAGATGAATGTAGTGGAGTAACTAAAGTAACTAGTAACTAAAGCTGTAACATAAATGTAGCGGAGTAACTAAAGTAACTAGTAACTAAAGCTGTAACAGATGAATGTAGCGGAGTAACTAAAGTAACTAGTAACTAAAGCTGTAACAGATGAATGTAGTGGAGTACTAAAGTAACTAGTAACTAAAGCTGTAACAGATGAATGTAGCGGAGTAACTAAAGTAACTAGTAACTAAAGCTGGAACAGATGAATGTAGCGGAGTAACTAAAGTAACTAGTAACTAAAGCTGTAACAGATGAATGTAGCAAAGTAACTAAAGCAACTAGTAACTAAAGCTGTAACAGATAAATGTAGCGGAGTAACTAAAGTAACTAGTAACTAAAGCTGGAACAGATGACTGTAGTGGAGTAACTAAAGTAACTAGTAACTAAAGCTGGAACAGATGAATGTAGTGGAGTAACTAAAGTAACTAGTAACTAAAGCTGTAACAGATGAATGTAGTGGAGTAACTAAAGTAACTAGTAACTAAAGCTGTAACAGATGAATGTAGTGGAGTAACTAAAGTAACTAGTAACTAAAGCTGGAACAGATTAATGTAGTGGAGTAACTAAAGTAACTAGTAACTAAAGCTGGAACAGATGAATGTAGTGGAGTAACTAAAGTAACTAGTAACTAAAGCTGGAACAGATTAATGTAGTGGAGTAAAAAGTCCAATATTTCTCTCTGAAATGTAGCAGAGTAGAAGTGGCATGAAAAGAAAAGACTCAAGTAAAGTACAAGTACCTCAACATTTGGATTGAAGTACAGTACTGGAGTACATGTACTTAGTTACATTCCAGCGCTGCACTCAAGTAAAGAACAAGTATCTTAAAGCTGTACTTTGCTGTGAAGTGTGATTAGAAGTGACTCAAGCGTTTGTGAAACTGTCTGAAGGGTTAAATAAAGTGCTGAGTGTTTCTACCTTGTGTAGCAGGCAAACGCTCCACCAGGTCGTTCCTGGCGATCTCCATCAGACATTCTCTGGTCATCTTCACGGCCTCCTGCCTGTCATACAACATCATCAGGTCCACGGTGTTACACCTCTTTGCTCGCTCCAGCTTGTAGCGTGCAATTTTTTTCATTTTTGTCAGGTTCCACTTGAAAGAGTTGAATTCCTCCTCGATTAAGTCCTCCAGGATGCTCAGCAGCAGGTTCCACAGGTAGAATTCCTCTTCATCCATGTCCCACAGGATTTTCAGCAGCTCATCAGTTGTCCTGTTCAAATCAGAGCACAGTTTCAGACGGCGGTTTTGTAGCTTTTTCTTTTTATGTTTTAATGCTTCTTGTCACATTTTTGATTTATTTTTTTTGCATTTAATTGAGTTATTTGTTGCTTTTCTTCTTCTTAAAGAGACAGGCGCTCCAGCAGAGAGAATACAGGAGCAGCAGCCGTGGGCAGGAGGAGAAACAGGAAGCATGTAAACATATTCTAGTCTAATCACAAAATACACTATGTATGAACCTGAACATGCTACATAATAGGTCACCTTTATCAAGGTTATGTTTTTACTCTAAGTTGAACCAGAAGTACTGCACACACATAAATACATAATGTAGTGTACTTTCCATATATACATATATTATATTGTACTTGTGAAAAGTAACTGAGTACTTACAGTTTACTGAAGAGCACTACAACGACTCTGAGTGGAGGGTTAACAGTTTGTGTTTCTCTAAATAGCAACCGGTTCTGCCCTGTTTCCTGTTTCCTGTCTGCCAGGCTGATGTTCAGCAGTGTATCTGTGACTTTAACACTTCTGTGTGTGTCTATGTGGTGTATGTTTGTATCTATGTCTGTCTGTCTGTCTGTCTGTCTGTGTGTGTGTGTGTGTGTGTGTGTGGAGTTTAACTCAGAATATATATTGTGTTGTTCTTACACTTTGGTTTAAATCAAGATTCAGAGCTGAAGTCTGAAGTCCATTCAATTTGATTTATAATGTTAAATCATTAGTTATGTCAGGACACTTTACAGAGTGTCCCAAAAGCACACTTCCTTTGGCCGCGACTCCTTCCAGTTCTCAGCTGCAAATGACTGGAATGAACTACAAAAAGCCCTGAAACTCAAAACCCTTATCCCACTAACTATTTTAAAGCATGTCTGACTGAGCTCCTGTCTGATCACTGTACGTGCTGATTGTTCTCAGTCACCCATGCACTGTTTTTATACATCCTAGCCCTTTGTCTCTATCATGCCCCATTGCACATTTGCACATATCTGTTTACGCACTTTTGCACTTTGCATCTGCCCTGGCATGCAAAATTGTACTTTCCCCCACCATTGTTGCAATACCTTGTCATACAATTTGTGTACATCTACTACTCATATCTACACCTACTTGACTATTTAGACCACAACCTGCACTAACGGTATATTGACTCTTTACTACATTTCGCATTTAGATAGCTCTGTCTATTCATGTATGTTGTGCTACGATTGATCAACATCACTATCTAGTCCACACTTGCACTAACTGTACATTGACTCTCTACTTCATCTCAGCATTTATCATTCATTCATATATATATATATATATATATACATATATATATATATGCACATGCATCCATAGGAGGGTGAGCCCAACATCTCATGTTTATACACCAATGCAGATCAACTTCATACCAAAGTGCCTGAATTTGCTGTTTGTTTGAGAGTACTCAGAACCCAACGGAATTCAATTTGGATGATATAGAGGGTTATAATATGTTTTCTAGGAATATAGAGGATGACATAGGTAGAGACTTACTGCTTTATGTCCACAAAACATTAAAAGCTAAAGAAATGGTAACTGTTTCAGAATTCCAAGAAAGTATTTTTGTTGAGATTAAATGTAGCAACAACAAGACTTTGATTATTGGATTAATTTACAGGTCAGAAAGTGGAACTAGAAGAAGTCTCTATAAAACATTCACACAAATTAATTATGGGGGATTTTAATTTGCCAAATATAGATTGGAGATTATTAGAACTGAGGGGAAATAACCCCATATCATTAGATAACAGGTTTTTGGATTGTATTCAAAATATATGGTTGTTCCAACCTGTTTTAGAGCCAACAAGGTGGCAAGGTGGTGACACACCTCATGTATTGGATCTTATTGTAACAAATGAGGACCATATGATAGATGACATTCAATATCTAAGCCCTTTAGGCAAAAGTGATCATTGTGTCTTGTTGTTTAAGGTAATTTGTTATACACAAATGTTAAAAAGTACCCATATGAAGAAACTACAATAAGGCCAATTTTGATGAAGCACATAGGGAATTAGAGAATTTCAATTGGATATCACATCTGTCTAATTATGATGTTAATAAAAAATGGGTATTAATAAGGTTGAAGGAAATAGAGGAGAAATTTGTACCTATTGGTAAAATGAGGTCCCATAATAAAAAATACTCCTTTCCATTAGACAGCACAACAAAAAACAAAAATCTAAGAAAAAAATAATCTTGGAAGGAAAGCTTTACGAAGTAAAAAACCATAAATACAGAAATAAAGCAGGTTTATTGGAAAGAAACGTTGTGAGGACGAGAACGTGAAATTTAAAGAGAAAATATGAAGAGGAATAAGCCAAGAAATCTAAATATAAACCAAAGGTTATATGGAATTACATAAATAAAAGGATAAAATAAAAACAGCAGTAGGTGATCTACTATTGCAATCAGAATAATACTAACTCCATAAAAACTATGAAGGTAAATATGGTGCAAAACGTGAGAGCTTGAAGAATACAATGTGAGAACTTGCAGAACAAAAAATCTGAACTTGTATGTTAAAATTTGCACTTGTAAAATTAAAATTTGCACTGAAAAAATATTCACACGTGATCTGAATTTGAAGTCACAAAAAGAAAAAAAACAGGAGAGCTTGTAAAAAAAATCTGAACTTGTAAATAATATTCACAAATGTGTAGATTGATATTTGCATGAACACAATGACAGCTGCAAACTTGTAATGCAACATATACTCGTGTACCTTTTTTTTTTTATACTCAGGTTCATTTTCCATCACAACCACAATTCAGTGATTACAACCTCCCGAATCTGTCACTGTATGTTCTCTCTCGCATCACAAAGTGGAGAATCTGCGCCTCGACTTTTGCAACACTTGTTGCGATACATTTGGTGCAAAACTAATTTGTACCTGTGGACTACGGCTGTGGAGCTCTGAGCCAACAGGACGAGGTCGGCAGCGAAGCTTTCTGGCGATAATAGTAACGTTGCTCCGCTGGCCGATCCCCACTGGTGACGGCCCGTCTCCGGCTGCAGGACCTGGAGCTCACCGCCAGGGTTTCAGTTTGACTGTTAAAAAGTGTTAAGATAATTAAAAAGGTATTTATTTAGAAGCAGGCTGGTTGGTCAGTTAGCTAACGCTAGCTTGCTATTCCACCAGGCTTCCATGTTACATAGCTAAATAAGCCGGACAGAGTTGTCCCTCATCTGGCGATAGAAACCCTGCTCTCCCCGTCCTGTTGGCTCAGAGCTCCACAGCCCTAGTCCACAGGTACAAATTAGTTTTGCACCAAATGTATCGCAGCAAGTGTTGCTAAAAGTCGAGGCGCAGATTCTCCACTTTGTGATGTGAGAGAGCGCATACAGCGACAGATTCGAGAGGTTGTAATCACTGAGTTGTGGTTGTGATGGAAAATGAACCTGAGTATAAAAAAAAAAAAGGTACACGAGTAAATGTTGCATTACAAGTTTGCAGCTGTCATTGTGTTCATGCAAATATCAATCTACACATTTGTGAATATTTTTTCTACAAGTGCAAATTTCAATTTACAAGTTCAGATTTTTTTTACAAGCTCTCTTTTTCTTTTTGTAACTTCAAATTCAGATCACATGTGTGAATATTTTTTACAAATGCAAATTTTAGTTTTACAAGTGCAAATTTTAATTTTACAAGTGCAAATTTTAACATACAAGTTCAAATTTTTTGTTATGCAAGTTCTCACATTGTATTCTACAAGCTCTCACGTTTTGCACCATATTTACCTTCATAAAAAACAAATAAAGATATAGAAAAGGCAGATACATTCTCAGAATACTTCTGCAGTATATTTGTTGAAGAGCCTGACGGGCAGATACCTGACTTGCCAAGGTTGGAAGTTCAGCAAACAGAACATTTTAAAATAACAATTGAAGATACAAAATGGCTTTTACAGAAAATGTATGTATATAAATCCCCTGGACCGGATTTGATAAACCTTAGAATTTTGAAGGAACTGGCGATTGAGATTGCTGAACTGCTAACTGTACTATTTAACAAATCATTAGAGGATTCAGTTTTACCAAATGACTGGAAAGAAGCTAAAATTAGTGCAATAAAAAAAAAAGGAAACAAATCATGAAACATTTTAAACATGAAATTAATGTGTTTTATGAACAATATGTTGGGATGTGAATAAGTATTTTTGTTTTGTGTTGCTTGTGTCTGGAATAGAGGATTTTATATCCTGTACCAGAATTTTTTTCAATAAATTCAATAAATGAGAATCAAAAAAGAAAATAGTTTCTTACTTGTTTGTTAAAGTCCTGTTGTGTCTAAATAACGGTTGAAGAGAAGGCGAATGTTCAGGCTCT
Source organism: Perca flavescens (assembly GCF_004354835.1). Taxonomy (NCBI): domain Eukaryota; kingdom Metazoa; phylum Chordata; class Actinopteri; order Perciformes; family Percidae; genus Perca; species Perca flavescens. Next base: position 32,161,420 of record NC_041345.1, read on the forward strand.
GTGTTTGTATATCTGTCTGCAGCAGAGTTTTATCTCTGGGTGTTAACCTGCAGCTCAGTTTCTGTAAGTCATGTGACTTCTTGTAAATCAGCAGCTGCAGACGGAGTCCTGCATAGACTCACGTTATCTGCACTCACATATCCCCAAACCCTCATTATAGCAATATCATTTATAAACCAATACAGGCTCATCTGATCCTATTTTAATTCAAAAATATGAAACAATATAATGCTGCAAACAGGTTAGCACTTATACTACAACAACTACACAGTGTCTCTGTGCTAAGCTAAGCTATCTGTGTCTCTGTGATAAGCTAAGCTATCTGTGTCTCTGTGCTAAGCTATCTGTGTCTCTGTGCTAAGCTAAGCTATCTGTGTCTCTGTGCTAAGCTAAGCTATCTGTGCAAGTGTTTCAGAGGCCTGTACTACAAAGCAAGATCAACATGTCCTGGATTTCTTTCAGTAATCCGGCTGCACTAACCCTAACAACTGCGCTCCTGGATAACCGGTGTCACGACGCTGGTTATCAACTAGTTCAATCAACCCAGGTTTGTCCAATCTAGAGACGCGCGCGTTCACATAAAAGAGGCGGTGTTTGAGCACCACGACCAATCGCAAACATCTACCAGAGCCGCATGTTATATATAAGAAGAGCAAATTATAATTCTCCATAAATATGAAGGACACAGACTCGGTTTTCCAGGGAAAACGCAATACAGTCACTGTATTGTGTTTACTGTAATAAAGTTTAAATCACAACTCTTATCAATATCACTTCCCCATCAGTCAGGACCAAGATCTGACCATAATTATACTTGGGCTTTCCATAAATTGTCATTGCTTTAGCCTATTATTTCAGTTGCAACCCTGGCAGTGGGAAGCGACCGTGAGAGCAAATAAAAATATAAAAACATAATTCAAACCGATGTGCGCATTGGCGACACACGGCTCAAGAAGCCGATATGTAATTCCCTCCCATTAAAATATATAGGCTATATTTCATAAAAAATACCCATGTTAACGGGTTGTTGGTCTCTAAATGTTTTAACTTTTATGAGCGCACCCCTCTCTCCCCCCCCCTCTCTCTCTCTCTGCACCGAGCTCCACCTGATCTTCTAAGAACGGTGACGCCGTTATCAATCGAGTATTGATTGGTCAGTAGGCGGGGCTTTTACACCGGTTGATCTCTGATCTCCAACTTAACCTGCTCCCGACCAGGTTAGGTGTACAGCATGAGTTACTGTCATATAATATAAAATAAGTAGAGCAGTGTGATTGAGCTTAGTTTATTTTGTATACTTATTTATTTTTTTGCTTTAAACCTCTATTGTTTGCTGTGGTTTTACGTTATTATATGTTGCTGTGGACTATTTATTTTTCCCTCTCTCACGAACTGCAAAAAACAAACACTAATTGACACACCTGTAGAACCCCGTTCATCAGCTCTGATTTGCCAGCTGATCAGACCACTCCCAATAAAAGGAAATTAGATCTCTTACCAGAGATGCGCTGGACGGATGGACGTGCTGTGTGCTGTACGGAGTAGCAGCGGATTGGATTGCTGAGCTTCTGTTCTCTCGGAGTCACTGCTGGCCGGATTTCCTGTGCCCTGCTGGAGCCGATCCCTAGACTCTGCAATGTCAACGCTCGCAAAACTCCTACTGAAGGGAAGTGGTACTTGTTATCCCGCACTGATGCATGTTTAGCTTGTTTTGGCATTTGAGCTCGAGCCGTTGTTAGTAGATGTCAATTTCTGTGAAGGTGCCCGATCCAGCAGCTGACGGCAGAGCAGCGGAGCCGCAATACTGTTGATTGGCCTACATGAAGTGTATAAAAGGAAAGTCGTCACTTTAATCACCTGACACTGTTTTAAAGTTGCCGGACAAGGATCGGGCTGCGACTAAAAGCAGCTAATGGACTACAGATCCCATATACTGGCTACGCCATCTTGGATTTTTCAGTGGGAGGAGTCACCGTGCCAGGTAAAGGGGTTATCATTGTAAAGGATGAGTGCCTGAGTGCTGAAAGGGGTATCCTAGGGATGAATGTCATTTCACATTGCTGGAAAGAGCTGTTTCAGGGAGTCCACTCTGGCCTGACTGTCTTTGGTGCAACTATGTCACGTGAAGCAAAGGGGGAATGGGAGCGTGCTTTTGCTGTTTCACAGGATGAATCATCCGATGGACAGAATGGAGTGGCCAGGTTAACCCGCCAAGACCCAGTCTAGTGCATCCTAACAGTGAGATGGTGCTGTGGACACACCTCTATGGTGCGAAGACCAGGTTGGATTTTGTGCTTTGGTGGAAGGCCCAGAACGAGATGACGAGTGGCAGGTGGCCCGAACTGTTACTACTGTGGTGAAAGGACGCCTCCCTATAAGGGTACGTAACCTTAATCCTTACCCCGTATTGATACCTCAACGGCGCCCCCTTGCTAATGTCTTCCAGGTTGACCCAAAGCATATTCGAGAGGAAAAGGACCTTGTCTTGAAGACTGTAGATCCAGGTGTGGTGGAAGTGGATGTGCAAACCAACCACATCAGCACAAAAGAACAGCATCCAGTCGACCTACTGAAAGGTGATGGCTTAACAGCAGACCAACAACAGCAGATGGACTCACTGTTACAGCGATGGAGAGACATCTTTACAGCGGGTGATGAGGACTTTGGCCAGACCAGTGCAGTCCTCCACTCAATACCTACAGGTTCTGCACCGCCCAGCAGGGAGCGCTACAGGCCAGTTCCACCAAGCCTTTACCCTGAATTGAGAGAACTTCTGCAAAACATGCTGGATAATGATGTCATAAAGGAAAGCTCCAGCCCTTGGGCAGCACCAATTGTCCTTGTGAAGAAGAAGGATGGATCTTGGCGTTTCTGCGTGGACTACAGGAAGCTCAACGCCCTAACCCACAAAGATGCCTACCCCTTGCCAAGGATAGAAGAATCCCTCACCAGTCTCAAGCAAGCTGCTTGGTATTCTACCCTTGACCTGGCCAGTGGATATTGGCAAGTAGATGTGGACCCGAGGGATCGAGAGAAGACTGCATTCACCACACCCCTGGGCTTGTACGAGTTCCAAAGAATGCCCTTTGGCCTTTGTAATGCACCTGCAACATTTCTACGTCTGATGCAGCGGTGCCTGGGCAGGCAGATTCATGACTCTCTCCTGATCTACTTGGATGATGTTGTTGTATACTCCCCGGAGGTTTTTGAGAAGCTGGCATCCCATGGCTTAAAGTTGCAGCCCCACAAATGCAGCCTGTTCCAGAGGAAAGTCACTTACCTTGGCCATGTAATCTCCGGTGAAGGGATATCTACAGATCCTGAAAAGACTAGTAGGTTCTGCTAGTATGCGGAAAGGAAATGCTGCCATTGACTGGTCCTCAGACTGCCAGATGGCATTTGACTCTTTGAAGACTGCTCTGGTGAGTGCACCAATCTTAGCATATGCAGACTTCTCAAAACCTTTCCATCTTTACACTGACGCCAGCCTGGGGGGGTTGGGGGCTGTGACAAAGACTATTTGTGGGGGAATAAATTCCTGGCCTTTACGGATAATAACCCTCTCATCCACCTGAATACAGCACACTTGGGGTCTACAGAACAGGGGTGGGCAGCACAACTGCCGAATTTTGATTTTGAGCTTGGTGCTTCCAATCGTAATGCTGATATTTTGTCCAGGTAACCACAGGAAATGGGATCTGACCAACAGGCCCAAGTGGGGACAGCCGTGGTCGTTGTCACTTTAATCACCTGACACTGTTTTAAAGTTGCCGGTGTTGAACGAGAGTATGTGAAAATCCAAAAAACAATTACAAATTATTTTCCTGCTTTTTGAAATATCTTTGCTTTTTGAAATGTATTTGTATTAATCCAAAAGACAGCTAAAACTATACTTCTGCTTTTGAAATATATCAGCTCAAGAACAGTGGAGACTGTACTTTGACATGAGTTAACCCAAAAACAGCTAAAATATATTTCTGCTCTTGAGACTATAATACTGCCTTTTGGTTTATGAGTGCTAATGTGCCTTTAGAAATATAATCATGCTAAGTTTTTGTGTTACTGATATTACTATAAACATGCTTAGAGACATTTTAGTATGAGTTGCGGTGTGAAGCTGCCTATGTGACCCTGCAGTCGGAAAGAGGAAGTGTCTGCAAGAGGCTTCAGATGTATAAGTTGCTTTGTGTAACTGTCTGTCTGAACCTGCACAGCTGGAAAGAGGAAGTGCTGTTGGGGCCCTGTGTACAGGGGTAGGCTCTGGGTGCACATAAGAGGTGAAAAGGTTACTGCTCTGACCTATTGATCAATGCAGTCAAACTGAGCCGTTAGATTCTATGTTAGATAGCAACATGCATATGTATAAAGGAAATATCGTCATATGAGATGTATTCTACGTATATCCAACCTGATGCTTGCTTTAAGACTGTATTACCATGTAAGGTGAAACAAATGCGATAAAACACACCTCGCTGTGATGGGGGGTTAAACCCCAAGAAATGTACATATAAAAATGGGTGCTTTGCCGAAAAGCGCTCTCTCTTCCTTGGGTTCGTTTTCTGCTCTTTTGACCAAGACCCTACGAGTAGGGACCTCCTGTGTCTTAGAGCATTTTTGAGTGATTGAACTCTGTTCATTTTTTCATTTATTTTATTTGCTTTTTAACTCTTTGCTTTTTAAAAAAAATAATAAAACCACCTGTGTTCGTCTTGAGCAAGGTGACCCAAAAAACCTTGTGAGTCTTTTTTTGCTCTTTTAGAAGACTTTCTTTCCTTTTTTCCTTTTTCTTCTTTTTTTTGCCACTTGCACGCGTGAGCGGGGACCCCCCGAAAGGGGAAGTGGTGGCCTCCTCTTTAACCGTGCGGTTTGCAGCAACCCCGGGGACCGACCTGACAAGCAGACCTTTGATTCTCCAGCTGAGCGGAAACCTCTGTGACCACGGCAGAGGCAGCTGTCCGAGTGTGAGTAATCAATTGTAATTGTTTGGTTATAAAGATCTTCTGTGTGCTGTGTATTTCACATACGGGGGACATCTAGGTTGTCAATCAAAAGCCTCTTGTCTCGTCATCGGGTTTCCACTGTAGCGAGAACCCGCCAGTGCCGGGGTGTGTGTGTCTCTTTAAAAATAATCTAAGAACCATAAGGGAAGTATCTCAATTAATTCATCTGAACCTATTAATAGTTATAATACAATATTTATAATATTTGAACCTCTAATATTTTAATACCTACAGAACTAAATATAGGGAAGTATCCGAAACAACTCCTCTAATATAGACTTAACCATCCGCCCCGCTGACAGTATCTGTAACGGCTGTACGGCAAAAGAGGGCTTAGAGGGCGAGGGTTATCGGGGGGAAGAAGGGGGGTTGGCTTTAAAAGAAAAAGCGATACTATGCCTCGATAACTGTCACATCGTTCCACATGCCGCTCATAACGTGGGGCAAATGCGTTAAAAACTGTGATGCTACGTTATAAAAATAACTAGTACAAGGAACAACAGATTAACCATTTAAAAACCCACTCACAGTGTGCTTAAGGACAGTAACGTAAAGTTATTAAAATAACTGGAAGAGTCAGAGCTGATTAAGACACTGGTTTTAATTCACAGTGTGCTTAAGGACCGTAACGTAAAGTTATTAAAATAACTGGAAGAGTCAGAGCTGATTAACACACTGGTTTTTATTCGCAGTGCGCTAAGAGCTGTAACGTAGAGTTATTAAAAAAAAAATAGCTGGAAGTGTCAAAACAGGTTAGCGTCACTGGAACCTGCTGATCACGAGATCAGCAGGTTCAAACGCTTTAGAACTAGACTGAAGTAGCGCGCCGCGCAACTGGGCTGAAATAGTGCATAAGAAGCTACAGCCCTAGGAACAGTAGGCGGACCGAGCCCTTCACCGCTAGCAAATAAAGAAAGGTCCCCTGGTTAAAGCCTGAACATTCCGAAGGGTTAGGTGAAGTAGTCGAAAAAAGACGAAAGCAACGCGAACAGTCAATTAGTACTAAAGTAGGACTCAAATCGGCGGCAGGGGCCTTTTGTCGAAACAGTATTTCCACAAGAGCAAATCACTGGAGTAGGCCCCCCAAGCATGGCCAGCACCGCGTCTGCATTTGAGGATTCAGAGGAAGAGGGGACGGAAAGAGCCCTAGGTGATCCTCACTTAAACCTAGCTTCAGGGCTTTCCTATAGCATGGTTGAAACCGGCAACGGTTCAATAAAATATTTCCATGGAGATATTGAAAAGTGTAGTCCATTTCCTGGACAAATGAGAATGACCTCATGGTTTAATCCAGCAAATCTGTCGCTGAACCACGGAGGAGGGGTAGCAGAGGCGTTAAAACGGAGGTTCCCCAAAACATGTGACTGGGAACCCTCTGAACTATTACCAGATGGGACAATAGTTCAACAAACAATTAGGGATAGTGGAAGTTATGGTGAAATAATCCACTGTTGCTACAGTGATAAAAATAGCCCAGATAGGCTAACATCCGTGTTCTATGATGAAAATGATGAAAAATACTTGTAAAGAATAATGCAGGAAGGAGCATTGGCAGCCAAACACACGGGCCGGGTAACAACCCTGCTCGGGGATGGGAGCTTCCAATACTCACAAAAAGATTGTGTGCGCGCACTAATTAGACTGCTACAGAACCACAAAAGTTGTGAATGGGTGATATGTTGTCCAGAAGCGGTCATGCGGGAAATAGAGAAGGCTCTGGTCTGCCCGGAGCCGCTATACCCGGACCTGTTTCTGCGGCCGGCTAAACACCTTCACACGCCCTGTGCAGATGTAGTAATGCAAATACCAATTAAAACCGGAATGATTGGTATGTCAAGCCACCTAGTAGAAGGATCGAGAGATACCTCTCTAGGAGCACAAAATAGCAAACAAGCAGAAAAAAACTACTCAGCAACCACTGGGAATGTGCCAAGTTCCTCTATAGGATTCTTGGCTGCAGAACACCAAGGGGATGCAAGATATGCAGACTCAGATACGGGCATCAGGCAAAATACAGTTGTACTAAAAGATTGAAAATATCCTGTATATATTACCCAATTGCAGCTTAAAAAGAGACACACCCAAGATGGCAACGGTAGACCCTAGATACCATTATCTGCTGTCAGTCGACTGTAGAGGAGACCCATGGGTGGGAAAAAATGATGACGAGAGAAAAGACAATGTTCTAAAATGGGAAGCATAAACACCTGGATGTTGTGTTCACTGTAAAATTCAATGTTATGAGAGACTCAGGGAGAGGCTGGTGGATGGAGTGTAGCAGATTGGGTCGGAGTTGAATACTCTGAGCTCAGGGAGTCAATCCCTAATCCCAGTTTTGGAGAGGAGGGAGAGATGTGGGCCAACATGAGCAGGAAGCAGAAAAAAGGGGAGGAAAAAGAAGATGAAGCGTGTTGGGGCACCTGGACTACTTCTGCGAGCCGGACTTGTCGGTACCGGCCGTAAGTCCACTCGGACACTGGCCAGGGGCACTCAGCCAACCGTTGACCCAGTAGCAGGTACGACAGTCATGGCCCAAGATCCCTTGCGCTGTTCCTTACCCCCTTTTTTAATGCCGACTGTTTCTGAGCCCCCTCCCCGGCCTGCCTCTCCTGTGTGTCCACCACTGCATGCTGCTACTGATGACCTGCTGATGCCGACTGTTTCTGAGCCCCCTCCCCGGCCTGCCTCTCCTGTGTGTCCACCACTGCCTGCTGCTACTGGTGACCTGCTGATGCCGACTGTTTCTGAGCCCCCTCCCCGGCCTGCCTCTCCTGTGTGTCCACCACTGCATGCTGCTACTGGTGACCTGCTGATGCCGACCGTTTCTGAGTCTCCTCCCGGCCTGCTTCTCCTGCGAGTCCGCCACTGCATGCTGCTACAGGTGACCTGGTGCCACCGACTGCTGCTGAGATGATGGATACTGGAAACCTGGTGCTGCCAACTACTGCTGAGGTGATGTCTACTAGTGCTGAGGATCCTGGGGCCAGCGTGTTGGCCACTTCGAGCAACAAAAAAAGAAAGGGTGAACATGGCCATGTTCACTTTGCAATCCCGGACAGGGAGACCAGAGGTATTCAGACAGATCCTGTTTTGATCTCTGCTTACCCTGGGACCCATGATTCAGATGGGCCCTCTTTTAAGATTTTTCGGTGTGGGTTAGTGAATGGACGATTGAAGAGAACAAAGATCCACCCTCAATCCACTGGAAACCCAGGCGTGTGGAAACTGTTCACACATATCAGGCCTGGGTGTTTTCGAAACCCATGGATGGTGGCCCCGACCCAGGAAAATAAAGCGTCCTATGTTGAAAGGGCCACACTTCTGAAATCTGTGGAAGCTGTTTCTTTTGAAACGCAGGCTATATCCCTGTGCAGAAAGACTGGTATACATCTCCCGAGACCAACAAGCGGTTCCTGGTGTTATCAGACTGTGGTGGGGACATGCTGTTGATTATCCTGGATAGAAGCACGCTCTGAACATTGCATTATTTTGTGTTTTTGTATTTTCATGGGAGGGTGTTGAACGAGAGTATATGAAAATCCAAAAAACAATTAAAAATTATTTACCTGCTTTTTTAAATATCTTTGCTTTTTTAAATGTATTTGTATTAATCCAAAAGACAGCTAAAACTATACTTCTGCTTTTGAAATATATCTGCTCAAGAACAGTGGAGACTGTACTTCTGCTTTTGACATGAGTTAACCCAAACACAGCTAAAATATATTTCTGCTCTTGAGACTATAATACTGCCTTTGATTTTGGTTTATGAGTGCTAATGTGCCTTTAGAAATATAATCATGCTAAGTTTTTGTGTTACTGATATTACTATAAACATGCTTAGAGACATTTTAGTATGAGTTGCGGTGTGAAGCTGCCTATGTGACCCTGCAGTCGGAAAAAGGAAGTGTCTGCAAGAGGCTTCAGATGTATAAGTTGCTTTGTGTAACTGTCTGTCTGAACCTGCACAGCTGGAAAGAGGAAGTGCTGTTGGGGCCCTGTGTACAGGGGTAGGCTCTGGGTGCACATAAGAGGTGAAAAGGTTACTGCTCTGACCTATTGATCAATGCAGTCAAACTGAGCCGTTAGATTCTATGTTAGATAGCAACATGCATATGTATAAAGGAAATATCGTCATATGAGATGTTTCTACGTATATCCAACCTGATGCTTGCTTTAAGACTGTATTACCATGTAAGGTGAAACAAATGCGATAAAACACACCTCGCTGTGATGGGGGGTTGAACCCCAAGAAATGTACATATAAAAATGGGTGCTTTGCCGGAAAGCGCCTATTCTTCCTTGGGTTCGTTTTCTGCTGTTTTGACCAAGACCCTACGAGTAGGGACCTCCTGTGTCTTAGAGCATTTTTGAGTGATTGAACTCTGTTCATTTTTTCATTTATTTTATTTGCTTTTTAACTCTTTGCTTTTTTAAAAAAATAATAAAACCACCTGTGTTCGTCTTGAGCAAGGTGACCCAAAAACCTTGTGAGTCTTTTTTTTTTTTTGCTTTTAGAAGACTTTCTTTCCTTTTTCCTTTTTTCTTTTTTTTTTGCCACTTGCACGCGTGAGCGGGGACCCCCCGAAAGGGGAAGTGGTGGCCTCCTCTTTAACCGTGCGGTTTGCAGCAACCCTGGGGACCGACCTGACAAGCAGACCTTTGATTCTCCAGCTGAGCGGAAACCTCTGTGACCACGGCAGAGGCAGCTGTCCGAGTGTGAGTAATCAATTGTAATTGTTTGGTTATAAAGATCTTCTGTGTGCTGTGTATTTCACCTACGGGGACATCTAGGTTGTCAATCAAAAGCCTCTTGTCTCGTCATCGGGTTTCCACTGTGAAGAGAACCCGCCAGTCTTGGGGTGTGTGTGTCTCTTTAAAATAATCTAAGAACCATAAGGGAAGTATCTCAATTAATTCATCTGAACCTATTAATAGTTATAATACAATATTTATAATATTTGAACCTCTAATATTTTAATACCTACAGTACTAAATATAGGGAAGTATCCGAAACAACTCCTCTAATATAGACTTAACCATCCGCCCCGCTGACAGTATCTGTAACGGCTGTACGGCAAAAGAGGGCTTAGAGGGCGAGGGTTATCGGGGGGAAGAAGGGGGGTTGGCTTTAAAAGAAAAAGCGATACTATGCCTCGATAACTGTCACATCGTTCCACACCGGACAAGGATTGGGCTGCGATTGATTTTATAATTTCCTTACTGACAGAAGCAGAGCGGCACCCCGGAATTCCTGGTCCCGGACTTCTGGATACGGAACGGACTACTTGATGCACCGTGAGAGCGAGACATTCTGTGCCGGCGGCAGAGGAAAACCCGGAGCTAATTCCAGTCTGGACTGAACTTGGATAGGCTTTTACCCTGGGACAGAGCATTGAATCATTCCTTGGGTTTAATTGTCTCCTGGGTTTTTACTTGAGATGTGATTTTAATGTTTTAAACTTAACTTTTAATAGCAATAAATTACTATTTTATATATATATATCTTTTGTCTGGTCATTTCTCGCTGTGTTGGTGTGGCCCGGGAATCTAGTTTTATTTAAAAGTAGCAAACTTCTTTAAAGCAGCTGTTACATTACCATGGTGATTGAACCCGTTAACAACCTGTGGCAGTGCGTAGCAAATTTGACCGAGGAAGCCAGCGTGCTTAGTATGTATACTTGCTCCATCGTATGTCTGACAAATGAGCTTTGTTTCAGGATTGTAGTTGGTAATTGCCAGCATCACCACAGCAGTTATGGCTTCAGCATCTCGTTCAAGGCTAACGTCAAAGAAACCGCTCACATATCATTCCCTTTTTATTTACGTAGCGGATAATGACAATTGGCACTTGCATGATATGTCTGTGGTGTCATCCACTTCCACTGCTATGAATGACGCTGTGTTTATTTCTTTATCTATTTCTTCCTGAATAACATGAGCAGCGCTCTCTATCTATATGTCATTCTGAACTGTCTTTGACACACCCGTAAATGTTGTAGCTGATGCTAGGCGCTCTGCTTGCGTTTTCAAACTCGGCGACAGCTTGCACCAGAGCCGCGGGAACATATTTTGAATTGGGGGTGCTGACAAAGTTTTCAGCCAAAGTCAACCACCACACACCAAACTGCAGCCATCACAATTTATTGAACTGTATAGAGATTCAATTCATATAAATAGCCTATCCAAGACCGTAATTAGTCTGCCGTGGGCTACTGATCCCGAAACACCGGGAAATAATAGACTGTTATCGCTATTCAACCAAGATACATTTATTCCATACCCATACTGTCGAGATGAAGACAAAATATCTCTATTTATTAAAACAAAGGCACTTCGTGGTGTCAAAACAGTACTAGCTTCGCTAATAAATCGCCTAATAATTTTATAACAATACGGTAGGATAATTAAAAATCGGTGTGACCTCATTCTGGTTTTCCAATACGTAGGCTAAGTATGCTTTACACAAGTGTAAAAAAAACACAATTATCTCCAATACTTTGTATAAACTTCCAGTTGAACTGTTACTGAACAGTTGATAAACCATGCCAATTTACTGCACGGCGGCAGCATAATAATAAACCAGCAGGAAAAGTGTGACCCCGAGGCTGGCAGCACTGAGCTGACGATGTTCCCTCTGCGGCTAGCCTGGTGCTGCTAGCTTGGTTTACAAGATTAGCTCCCTCGTCGTCTGTTGCTAGCAGGGTCGCTACTTCATTCAGTTACAGTTGCTGAGTTTTCTGCCTCCGTACTTTACGCTTTTCAGCTTGTGGTTAATCTATAAAGAAATCCAAAATGCGCTTTTGTGCCATTCAGTGTGTAAACTTGCTGTTAACTGACTGTTAGCTCAGCTGACACCGGCCAGTGTTGTGCCGAAAAAAGATTACCTGCCGAAATACGACTGCACGCCACTAGAGGGCAATGTTGGTCAGTCTAAATAGTTATGTGCACCAATATTAACCAGGTCACTTTTGAAGGGCTTCAGCCCCAAATGTTTTTATTGTAGCCCCAAATTTCATTAGCCTAGTTGTTTTAAGCAACACAAAGTTTAAGTTCCCGTGTTGCCGTGACGTGACGTTAACAGTCTACATGGTTCAGGCTCAAACTCACGGAGCTCTGGAGCAGACCCGTGCGTCGCTTTGTGTGTGTGTTCTGTAGGCTATATAAAATCTAGGCCTAATAATGTAAATGTAATAAATGTGACTGAGGTCTACTAAAAGTCCTGAAAAGTTTGAAAAAAATACAGTTTGAAAAAAATACAGAAGCCAATTGTGTGATTGTCAGATGTTGCTGTCCTGAGTTAGGGGGGGGGCAGTCACATTTCGGCCGGTCCCATAGGCTACCCCTGCCAAAAAAGGACTGCACCCCCATAACTCAGGATTGCAAAGGCTGACAAAGACAAACATTTCGGGACTTTTAGTAGACCTCATAACATGCAAGTATAGCAAATTGTGTGATTGTCAGACGTTGCTGTCCTGAGTTAGGGGGGGGCAGTCACATTTCGGCAGGTCCCATAGGCTACCCCTGCCAAAAAAGGACTGCACCCCCATAACTCAGGATTGCAAAGGCTGACAAAGACAAACTTTTCGGGACTTTTAGTACCTCTGTGGTGGAAGTTGTCCTTGAAGCAGCAGCGTTAGTGATATTCATGATAAAATCAAAACGAATAACGACAGTTTGAGAATTAAACCAAAGTTTGGTCTTTGAGTATTTATTTACATTTGCAAATGGAGAAAAGGTACAACTGAAAATGTCTTTCTAACCTAAAGTCTAAACATCCAAACATCATATAGTGAAGACCTCTGTTAAGCCACCCCTCTAAATGTATCTTTTAGTATGGCCATAGTTGAAGAGAGGACATCATTAACAGTCACACCATTGTCTCACCTTCTCCTCTGCTCCTGTTCTTTTCATTAGCCTAAACAACAGTTTATCTCAGGAGGCAGAAGGAGACACGGTTTGTGGCCTTCTCGACTTCGTTGCTAAAAAGTCAACAACGTGAGAAGGTTCAAACTAGTAAAACTAAATAATTCTACTGGGCTATAGTTCACGGTTGCCAACTATTTCACTTGGAGCCTTTTGAATCTACACATGAAGAAGCTAAATCTTGTGGCTTTATAAAACAATCATTAAACCAATGGTTAATATCATTAAACAAATGGTTAAAATAAAATTTGCCACCACAGTTCACCCTTTTGATTACAAAATAATCACAAAAATAAATTTTACTTTTAAAGATTCAACCCTATGGATATTCATTTCTATTTCTTACCTGTTAAATGGAAAGGTACAAAAAAAACCTCTTTTAAATAGTAGCAAGCATCCACGTCAAAGAATAAAACAAAATGAATCAATCTCCCACAGTATCAGAGACGGTGTCCAAACATTATTATCATATTCAGAAAGACGGAATACGTCAGAAGGCTCAATCATATTTACCATAAGAATGAAGAACACTGTTTCTTGATTAGGGTAACGACATAGCAAACAAAACAAATCTGAAGACCAAACATAATCTGCTAAAAACCCTGGACATAAATGTCAGTGGTTAATGTCACATTAGACTACTGCCTTATAATTTGTGTAAAGAATGTGTTATGTATTTAAACATTAAAATAACCTGGTGTGAAGTGTGAACAACTAATTTCATATCTACCCATACGGCGAAGTCAAATTTTCCATAAAGATGATAATTAAATTATCCAATGCCATCTAATGCTTCCCCCCCTTTGGTTATTTTAATATAAATCAATTCAAACACGCTCAGTGCAATTATCAAAGCTCTCACAGAGTGAACGTTGAGAAGAATCAGAATAAGACTGACCCCTCCTTGTCTCTAACCTCATTAAGTGCTGTCACAGCACAAATAAAATTCAGTTATTCTATGTGTGTGGTCCCATGGGCCCACCACCTGTGGGAGGAACCGTTGGGGTCGGGTGCGATGCCACATGGGTGGCAGTGAAGGTCAGGGGCCTCGACGGACCAGACCCGGGCGGCAGACGCTGGCTCTGGGGACGTGGAACGCCACCTCTCTGGGGGAAGGAGCCGAACTGGTGCGGGAGGTGGAGCGCCACCGTTAGATCTGGTGGGGCTTACCTCTCACGCACAGTCTTGGTTCTGGAACCATACTCCTGGATAGGGGTTGGACTCTTTTCTTCTCCGGAGTTGCCCAGGGTGTGAGGCGCCGGGCGGGTGTGGGGATACTCACAAGCCCCGGCTGAGCGCCCGCTGTGTTGGAGTTTACCCCGTGGACGAGAGGGTCGCCTCCCTACGCCTCTGCGGGTTGTGGGGGAAAACTGACTGTTGTTTGTGCATATGCACCAAACAGGAGTTCGGAGTATTCGGCCTTCTTGAGACCTTGACTGGAGTCCTGCATGGGGCTCCAGTGGGGACTCCATTGTTCTGCTGGGGACTTCAACGCACACGTGGGCAATGATGGAGACACCTGAGAGGCGTGATTGGGAGGAACGGCCTCCCTGATCTAAACCAGAGTGGTTGTTTGTTGTTGGACTTCTGTGCTAGTCATGGATTGTCTATAACGAACACCATGTTCGAACATAGGGATGCTCACAAGTGTACCTGGTACCAGAGCACCCTAGGCCGAAGGTCAATGATCGATTTTATAATCGTTTCATCTGATCTGAGGCCGTATGTTTTGGACACTCGGGTGAAGAGAGGGGCAGAGCTGTCAACTGATCACCATCTGGTGGTGAGTTGGGTCAGGGGGTGGGGGAAGACTCTGGACAGACCTGGTAAGCCCCAAACTGTAGTGCGGGGTAAATTGGGAACGTCTGGAGGAGGCCCCGGTCCAACAGACTTTCAACTCACACCTCCGGCGGAGCTTTTCTTGCATCCCTGTGGAGGCTGGGGGCATTGAACCCGAGTGGACAATGTTCAAAGTTTCCATTGCTGAAGCTGCGGCGAGGAGCTGTGGTCTTAGGGTCTTAGGTGCCTCAAGGGGCGGTAACCCACGAACACCGTGGTGGACACCGGTGGTCAGGGAAGCCGTCCGACTGAAGAAGGAGTCAGCCTCTGCCGTGAAAGAGGCAAAGCAGCGGGTGTGGGAGAAGTGTGGAGAAGACATGGAGAAGGACTTTCGGTCGGCACCAAAGTGCTTCTGGAAAACTGTTCGCCACCTCAGGAGGGGGAAGCGGGGAACCATCCAAGCTGTGTACAGTAAGGATGGGACACTGTTGACCTCAACTGAGGAGGTAATAGGGCGGTGGAAGGAGCACTTTGAGGAACTCCTGAATCCGACTAATACGCCCTCTATGTTAGAGGCAGAGCTGGAGGATAATGGGGGATTGTCGTCGATTTCCCAGGCGGAAGTCACTGATGTAGTCAAACAACTACACAGTGGCAAAGCCCGGGATTGATGAGATCCATCCAGAAATGCTCAAGGCTCTGGGTGTGGAGGGGCTGTCCTGGTTGACACGCCTTTTCAACATTGCGTGGAAGTCTGGGACGGTGCCAAAGGAGTGGCAGACTGGGGTGGTGGTTCCCCTTTTAAAAAGGGGGACCAGAGGGTGTGTGCCAATTATAGGGGTAACACACTTCTCAGCCTCCCTGGTAAAGTCTACTCCAAGGTGTTGGAAAGGAGGGTTCGGCCGATAGTCGAACCTCGGGTTGAGGAGGAACAATGCGGATTCCGTCCTGGTCGTGGAACAACGGACCAGCTCTTCACTCTCGCAAGGATCCTGGAGGAGCCTGGGAGTATGCCCAACCGGTCTACATGTGTTTTGTGGATTTGGAGAAGGCGTATGACCGGGTCCCCGGGGAGATACTGTGGGAGGTGCTGCGGGAGTATGGGGTGAGGGGGTCTCTTCTCAGGGCCATCCAATCTCTGTACAACCAAAGCGAGAGCTGTGTCCGGGTTCTCGTAGTAAGTCGGACTCGTTTCAGGTGAGGGTTGGCCTCCGCCAGGGCTGCGCTTTGTCACCAATCCTGTTTGTAGTATTTATGGACAGGATATCGAGGCGTAGTCGGGGTGGGAGGGGTTGCAGTTTGGTGGGCTGTGGATCTCATCGCTGCTCTTTGCAGATGATGTGGTCCTGATGGCATCATCGGCCTGCGACCTTCAGCACTCACTGGATCGGTTCGCAACCGAGTGTGAAGCGGTTGGGATGAGGATCAGCACCTCTAAATCTGAGGCCATGGTTCTCAGCAGGAAACCGATGGAATGCCTTCTCCAGGTAAGGAATGAGTCCTTACCCCAAGTGAAGGAGTTCAAGTACCTTGGGGTTGTGTTCG